>NW_007726608.1:21958-43940 GCF_000696425.1 Galeopterus variegatus
CACTGTAGCAGTGCGCCACCGGGCCGGCCCCAGAAAAAATTTGAAAAAACAAAAAACCAACACCTGATCCTCAACCCCGGCGAGACAGGTATTTTAGAGGAAATCACAAGGGACCCATGGTTAGACAGGGGACATGAAGAGGAACTGAAACCTTACATCAGGGCAGAACGAGTGTCAGAGCACATGTCGTGAGCTGTGCTGTCACCCCCACTGCTGTATGACCTCCTCTGACTCAGGCCTGTGGGACTCTATAGTCCTGATTTTGGCATCTTCTTGAGGATGATTATATTCTGTGTTCCTTAAATGGAAACTTTAAAGTCATATGAGAGATGAGACAACTACCCATTCTTCTTATCAGTTTTCAGTGTTCCATGTGGATTAATTTTTCTCAGTCCCCTAAGTCCTTCTCTGCATGAGCAGGTGTGATCCTGAAGTTCAAATTCTACCTTGAAGATGAGAAAGAGAAAGGAAGCTGTCCAGAGTGCTGGAAACGTAAGGGCTCATGGAACCCCATTTAGTTGGAGAGACAGTGCCTTGCAGGCCCTTTGGTGCACATGTTGCCCCCCCCCCGGTGTTGCAGCTTTAGGAGGAGCCCACTCCAGGTCTAAACTGAGGGTGGTGGCTGGCAGAGTGGCCTCCCTGCTCCTCTCCTGCCTCATCTCACAATCTCACCAGCTGGATAGCAAATGTGGAGTGACGTCTTCAAGATAAACAGCTCTGGTATATTTAGAATGCACTTATTAAAATGGAAGAGCCCCTTTGTCTATCCCAATCCTTTTCTATGATTGTTCAATTTATTTAAGTAGGTCATATTTTTACTCCTGAGATGTTAGGAGCTGGATGTATCTATAATACATTTAATAAGTATTTTTTCAAACAAGTGTATTTATTGGGCAGCTACTATGTGCCTGTGTGGTGCTAGAGCTAGAAAGATGAGTAAAATACAATACTTGTCCTCGAGGAGCAAGCACAGCAGTCAGAGATTTACTCACAAGTATTTATTTAGCACCTTTTTGTGCCTGGCACAAGCAAGTGATACAGAAGTGTCTCTTTACTTTTAGTTGATGAATTGTGCAGATAAGCATAGAGGAGAGGCGCTTAACCCAGCCTGGGGCAGAGGGAGGTTAGGCTGGTGGGAAGTGGAGGTAAGGTGAGGCTTCCTAAAGGAGGTGATGACTGAAGGGGTGGATAGTGGAAGTCAGCTGATTAAGGTAGAAAGAGCGTGGGGCAGGCCTTCGGAGACCAGGCACTGAGAATCACAGCAGAATGTGCATTTCAGCAGTGAGCTGTTGGGGAACAACCAAGGCTCTTCACCCACTTTACCAGGTTGCCTAGACCACAGACCCTGATTGAGCAGATTTCAGATGCACACACTCAATGCTTTCCAGAAGATGTTCTTGAGAACACAAGGTGAATGCCACTTGATAAATAGGTCCCAAGGTCAAGTTGGTTCAGAAGATGCAAATGTCCACTGAGGATATTAAGAGGGGGAAGTCCTTGTTCTCCAGGAGGCTTGGTCAGCTTTTCACCTGAGCATCTGGAGAAACTAGTCCTCAGAGTACACCTGGGGAAACGCTGTGTGAACACTCATGTGGCGTGGACGCTGCTGGCTAGTCTGACAGGTTTGTGTCTCTCTGATGATCCACTGCTCTCCTGAGAGACCAGCACAAGCTGGAGCAAGGCTGGAGGAAGGAACTGCAGATGGGTTGATGATGGGAAGACCTGAAAATGGAAAGTGAAAGAAGCTCATCAGTTGACTGACCTTCAAACTTACCAGACTGCTAATTAGTCTGTGCCGGGCATTGCAAACCCTTCAGCTCTCCCTGGTGCCAGCTTTCTGCCCTGGCTGGAAAACATTTGCTCCTTCCTTCTCTCACTTTTTTGCATTCTTCTGACCTCTGAAGGCAGTGCACAGTCTTCAACGATATTAAAGTAACAGCTGTTTTTATAGATAGAATATTTGTTGGGAGAAAGTAGGAATCCTTAATAGGAATAGGAGATGTTAGGAGATAATTTGATCTATTCTGGCCCCTTAACACTGGGGAAATGGTGCTTTCTAAGAATTGTGGTTTTGAGAGTCAAAGCAAGCTAGCTACTTTTTTTTTTTTTTTTTTTTTTTTTTAGTGAAAACTACTTAAGAGTCCTCTCTCTTTTACACTGGAAGTGTCATGGTTATTGGTGAGCGCTGGTCATTCACAGAGAATCTGGCCTACTCTTGGACATCAAAGGAAAAAAAGTAATAGATTTCTCCTGATTCCATACAGCTTCTGCTCTTGGGTCACCTGTACAAAGTGATCACTGCCCCAGTTACTCTCCTGATGTCACTCTGTACCTCCCAATGTTAATTCCAATAAGCTATGTGATAGTATTTTTCATGATGCTCATAGACTTTTAAAATCCTATAGGGAACGAGGTATCTGAAGATCATGTTGGATAGTGTGTTGAGCTTGATATGTTCTTGCATTGTGTATTAGTCCATTTTGTGTTGCTATAACAGAAATACCTGGAACTGGGTAATTTATAAGAAAATGAAATTTATTGCTTATAGTTTCTGAGGCTGGAAAGTTCAAAGTCCATCAGGTGGAGGTGACAGTGGCCCAGGGGTCTCACATTGCAAGATGGTGGAAGCAGAGAGAGCAGAGACAGAGAAAGACAGACTCTCCTCTTCTTTTAAAGCCCTCAGAACCACACCCCTGACCACCATTTTTTATCCATTCACTACTGCACAGTCCTACAATCCAATCACCTCTTCGAGGCTCCACCTTTTAATTACTGTAATAGGATTTCCCACCCTCTTATCAGGCACAGTGGAGACCAAGTTTCTAATACATAAAAGTTGGGGGACACAATTCAAGGTTCAGTGAGTTTTGGGGGGACACAATTCAATCCACTACACATTGTTTGTAGAAGTAGTCATTAAGGTGGGTCTAGAAGGATGGGTGGGGCGTGGACATGAGAACAGGGGAGGAGACAGTGTGAGCAGAGATGGAGTTTGGAAGGTGGGATGAGTTGGGGGCAGTTCTTATTTTCATCTTTCTCTCTTGTAATTGATCATGGCCTCTGTGCCTTGGAGGAGACAAAGTTGGACAGTGCAGGGGTGGAGAAGTGAGGGTGTTCAGATAGGGAAATGTATAGGGAAATGTTGTATCTACCTGACCTCCATTTGGTAGGTGTTATCCGTGTGTAGCTTATAACCTAGACTCGTTTTTCATCTATATAGAAATCTATTAGATAAACTGTTGAAAGTCTATGTTGTGTCTAAAACCAAATCTGGCTAAATGTTGAACCTCCACCTCATGCCCTAAATCCCTCACATACATTGACTGTCCTTAGGAATTGAAGTAACCTTTTCCTGGAATCATTAGTAAAGTTTAATCAGGTACCTGTTCAGCTGCTTACATGTGTTTGTTATGACACAAAAGGACAGAGCTTCTCAAAATCTATGGTGAGGAGGAAAACAAATTATTTCTGCATTATTTTCAGTGAACTCTTGGTGCTGAGCCTTATGGATCTCGTGTTTCCCAGATATGAGGTAAAAAAAATATATCTCAAAAATGTATTAGTTTTAAAAGTCTCATTTAAGAGGGAAGAAAAGGGAGACCTCTGTGCACTTGAGTGAATGACAATTCACACACCCCTTTCTGGCTTACAGTTTGAGAGGAAAGGGGAATGATGTCTTTATTTTGGGCTGGTACCTTTGAGAATAAGCTCTATCATGATAGCAAGGCAAGAAAGTCTCAGAATGCATCTTTCTCCTCCCTTTCTCTAGACTTCTCGTTCAGAGCTTTCTCCTTCATATTTTCCGTCTCTTTGCACGTGATGTCCCAGAGTTCTGCAAACACCCTCTCTGACGGTCGCAGCCGTGTGGAGCTCATACCCTGCACCTGGCCTGAGCTGCTGCTCACATCTCCCTGCCCAGGTCCCAGAGACTATGGCAGATCCCCTAAACTTCTGTCCTCTCAGATGGCCTCCAGATGTGTAGGGAACAGTGATCTCATTTAGGCAGGACTCTTGAATTTTTCCAGAGTCAGACTGTTTGGTGAGGCTACTCAAGAGTTCAGCAAGGATCCTTGATTAAACATTCTGTGGTTGATTTTTTTTTTTTTTTTTTGGCACGTCCTCTAGGCTGAGGCACAAACCTTTTGGCACACACTTTGTTTTTGAATATGACTAGCACAGTGCATGACACATAACAGTGCTCGATAAACAGCATTTTTCCTCCTTTCCCTTCAAGGGGGTTAGGAAAAAACTAGAAGGAAATTTTAGGAGAGTGTATGTGATGAACAAATTAGTAAGAAAATCTCAGTGGTAAAATGTCAAGAAAAGGTAGTTATGTGAAAGTCTAATAAAAATATAAAAAGATCTTAAACATCACTAATAATAAAAAGTATAACTGTATGGGCCAGCCCGATGGCGCACTCGGTTGAGTGCGGCACTTGGGAGCGTGGCGGCGCTCCCGCCGAGGGTTTGGATCCCATATAGAGACCGGTCCGCTCACTGGTTGAGCGCAGTGCGGACGCAACACCGAGGGTTGCGATCCCGTTACCAGTCACGAAAAAAGACAAAAAAAGAGGGGGGGGGGGAAGTATAACTGTAAAAGCATACTTTTTTAAAGCATCAGATTGGCAGAGTTGGAAAAACTCAATTTCCCATGTCAGTAAGGAAACAGGAAAAGTGCCTTCTCAAGCACTATTGGTTGGAGCATTCCTGGGGACAGTGTTTTTGTAAGACTGTTTGGCAACATATGATGACAACTCAGAATATGCACACACACTTTCTGACACCACAGTTTCCCATCTCCTAACTCATCCCAGCACAGCCAGACAGATAAGCCCCCAGGTGACCAGCCCAGGACCTCCCCGGGTGGCCTATGCATTTCCCGCAAGCCACAGCGGTGGGCACCTGCCCTGCATCCCGCTCCCTCTGACGTGTGACTCCCTGGGCTCAGGAATTATGCTTAGCCCCAAAGCAAGCCCAGGGGACCGTGCTGGTGACTGAAAGGAACTTTCCTTTGCTGTGGATAGAATGATCACATAGATTCTAGAGCAGGGGTCGTGGCATCCGTCAGAAGGAAACACTTTTCATTTTCCTGCAGCAAATCCTTCACATCTTGCTAGGGCCTTTGTGGAATCTCTACAAATGAAGCCTCACCAAGGTGGCTGCTGTCCCCAGGGCTCACAGTGCTGCTTTGAGGTCCACCTGTAGGTCCTTATTTAGGACAGCTTGGGTGTGTTGGGTGTGTCCCATCCTGACTGGGACCAGCAGGGACTGGAGAGGGGATGGGCCTGGGGTTGCTGCAGCATCAGTCAGGCTCCTCCTCTTCCTCACTCCTCCAACACCTTTGTTAGAGCTTCGAGCTCCAGGGAACAGCAGCCTTGTCCCTCCAGTCCCTTACGAACATAGGCCTAGAGCCTCTTGGCCATGTGAGAGGTCTGAATGTGCCCTTGCAGAGCAGGCTTTGCTTTGTCTTGAGTAATGGTGTCTCTCCATGCAAGGGTCATCAGGTGGTCAGAGTGGCCAGTGTGGGGAGCATTCAGTAGTTGTGTTGTGGATTTTTTTTTCAAGAGGCAACATTTGGAATTAGAAACCCATTTACACACACTTAGCATTAATTTACATATCAACTTCTTATAACTCCAAATACTTTTGTATGAATTCAACTACTTAGTGCAGCTAACCACCGTAGTAGCCAAATTTGGTATTAGGAGCATTACATACATGAAATATTGAATAGTGATCATGGTAAATCAGCCTAGGCAGCTTACAAATGCAGCTGGTAATAACTGCTCCTTAGTACTGATTCCTGGAGTGATATCTCAATTAAAAAATTCTAAGGAAAATGTGCCCTTATAAGAGTTGACTCAATTAATCTCCAATTTGTCCCTCAAAAAAATAAGGAAGGAAAAGAAACTAACATTTATTTACTATCTCTCATTTAATAGGCACTGTGCTAACACTGGTATGGTCTTCTTCCACATTTATTCTATCATTTAATATAAGAAATCTGCGTCGTTGTTGGGTGATGAAGAGAATACATAGAAAAGGTCGTGTTGCAGGTGACATGAAGATTGCCCTCTGGGTCACAGTGTACAGCCTGCATAACCGCGTGCTGCAGCTCTGGGTCTACCTTCTCCTCTCTCCCTCCCTTCATACTTTATCCTGCAGTGAACAGACCCCAACCTGCCTCAACCTGAGCACTGAAAGTCCCGGGATGGAGCAGCTAGGCCTGCACTGCACTCGCCTAGTGTTGATTCCACTGGGCACTGACACTGCGCTGGGCTTTACTGAAACTGCATACTGACCACTGGATTCTACAGATGACTTTCACTAGCATTTGGGGAAATATTACCCCCTTCAGAGATCAGACAGGGGATGGGAGGGATCTGTTTTCAAATAGTGGAAGAGTGCTTGAAATTCATGCTACTTGTATACCTCTTATTTTTGTTGCTGTTAAATCACCCATTTATACTAGATTCTGGTATAGGCCAACATTAATGTGTCCCCCCTTAAATTGCTAGAAAATAAATTGAGAAGATTCTACATATTAGCTTTTTGTTAAAAAAAGGATGTAGGGGGCCAGCCCGGTGGCGCACTGCTACAGTGCGCCGCTTGGGAACGCGGCGGCACTCCCCCCGAGGGTTCGGATCCCACATACAGACCGGCCGCTCACTGGCTGAGCGAGGTGCGGGAGCAACACCGAGGGTTGCGATCCGTTGCCGGTCATGAAAAAAGACAAAAAGGAAAAAAAACAAAAAGGATGTAGGAGAGCATATTTTAATTTCAGCAGGGACTGCTAACTCTCTCTCCCTTTACTGCACCCCACCCGCACTCCACCCCAGTGGAGAATAAAGGTCTAGAGAATAAGGATGTGGTCAGCAGAGTGGTCCTGCTGCCCTGTGAGTTTTGAGCATGCATGATATGAAAGAGAGAGGCCCTTTTTTCCTTTTTCTTTTTTTTAAACATTGGAGCTTTCAATTGGCCTCTTCCTTGGCAATGTCATGCCATGAAAGACTAACCTCCTGAGAATCAGGAAACCCAGATTTTGGCTGAGCTCTGTCCCCAAGTACTCCCATATGACCATGGCAATCTCTGCCTCCATTTCCTATGCTGATTCCTCTGGTCCGTCACATCTCTGAAGTACAGTAAGTCTACATCTTTTCATGAATGTTACTTTGTAGTTTGGAGGCATAATGGATGGCAGTATATTTATGATGTTCTGGTGCTTCCTAGCTTATCCCTATTGGCTTTCAAAATGTATGGCACATATTGGGGTACGTGAATCCTTTCGTAGTAAGAACAACTTGTGAACCATTCTCCTGGTGAACACTTTTCCCACTGTACACCCAGGGCCCAGAACTTTGCTCTGTAAACCTGATTATCAATAATGGGACGTTTACTTATTGCAGATAAACCCAGTTCTGTGCTAAAGAGCTCTTTTTTCCCTACTACTGCCCCCGGACATGACCTTGTAAACCTTTAGCAGCCAACATTTGCTATGGAGGGCATTCATGGCAAAATCCACCACTCTTGGCCTTGAACAGAGGAAGTGCCCTGGCTGAGAAGTTAGAGGGAGGGGAAGTCCCTAGTGATACCATCAGGACTTCAAGGTCAATACACCCCTTTCTAATACATACCTTTCCTATTCTACGTGGTGGGTAGGTTCTAGGGTAATAGAGTACCCTGTTTCATTTACACTATGGCCTGATAGATATCCAAACACTCTACTGAATGGTGTTTCTATTAAAAAAAAAAAAAGTGTGGCTACCTACAAATTCATAAAAAACTTGACGGAAGTAATTCTTTTATAATTTGGGGTAGGCCACCTGTGGTAATATTTTAAAATTACTGTAGCATACTGATTTTTAAAATAAGTCATGAGAGGCTGGCCAGTTAGTTCAGCTGGTTAGAGCATGGTGTTTTATATATATATATATGACCAATGCCAAGGGTTCAGATCCCCCCAACACCAAAAAAACAAAAACAAAAACAGTCGTGAGCCCTAGCTCAGTTCAATTTCTCCCAATATTAGAGTGATGATTCAAAATTATGAATGTGAGTGAAATGTAGGATGAACTTTCCCGTGTCTCTGAACTGACCCTGCTCATTGACTTGCCATTACTGAGGTGCCACTGTGTCCCCTTCTACTAAATCATATCCATTCATTGAGATCTCACTTTCCTCCTTCTGTGATGTTCCTTCTTTGAAGGTCTCTGAGGCCTACTTGATTAGGCACTGCCTTTCCCTGTTCATTCTTTTTTCCCAGTTTTATATTCTGAAATGGGTTTTAGTCCCCATGAGGCTAGGAGCTGTATCTTACGCTGCTTCTATACTGGCAGCACCATTTGGCTCAGTGTCATGTAACCAAAGAGGAAGCTGTTTCTCAAGCTGGGTCACAGGTGCTATCACAGGGTGATAAAGGGGTCACTCCAAGAAGACAAAATAATTCTTAATGTATATATAATAAAGCATCCAAATGCATGAGGCAAAAATGGACAGAAGTACCAGGAGAAATAGATGAATCCACTATTACAGCCGGAGGCTTCAGCAACCTCTATCAGTAACTGACAGATCCAGCAGGCAGAATATCAGTAATAGTTGAACTGAACAGCACAATCAATCGACATTATCAAATACTTCATACAACAGCAGCAGAGTACACGTTTTTCTCAGACTCACGCAGAACATTCACCAAGACAGACAACATTCTGGGTCATAAAACATACCTTATTTAAAAGACTATAAATCATATAAATACCACAGTCAATTTAATGTAGAAATAAACAACAGAAAGATAGCTGAAATAATGGCAAAAATAATTAAAACCTTTCTCATGAATATTCATAATAATAAAAATAAATAAATAAATAAATAAATAAATAAATAAATATTATTCTGGGGGATAAAAAAATAAAAATAAATAAATCTAGGGAGAAAAAAAATAATTGAAAGTTTAAACCATACACTTCTAAATAACATATGGGTCAGAAAACAAGACCCAAGGGAAATTAAAAATAATTTTAATTAAATGAAAGTGAAAAATACAACCTATCAAAATAATAGTAGACAGTGATAGCAGTGTTTAGAGGGAAATTCATAGTGCTGAATTCATATATTAGAAAAGAAGAAAGATCTAAAACCGCTGAGGGTGCAAAATCTTATTACAGTAATTGAAAGGTGGGGCCTTGAAGAGGTGATTAGATTGTAGGACCATGTTGTAGTGAATGGATTAATAATGGTGGTCAGGGGCATGGTTCTGAGGGCTTTAAAAGAAGAGCACATGAGAGGTTAGGCTGTCTTTGCTCCACCATTTTCTGCCATGTGAGACCCCATGTGGGTTACTGCTGCCATCACCAAAGGCCTTCACCAAATGTGTTCCCTGGACTTTGGATTTCCCAGTCTCCAAAACTATAAGCAATAAATTTCCTTTTCTTTATAAATTGCCCAGTTCCAAGTATTTTGTTATAAGCAACAGAAATGGACTGATACATATGGTATTAGGAATTCCAAATTAAAACAATGAGGTATCACCACACACCTATTAGAATAGCTAAAATCAAAAACACTGACAAAGTCCGGCCTGTGGGTCACTCAGTAGAGTGCAGTGCTGATAACACCAAGGCCATGGGTTCGGATCCCATATAGGGATGGCAGATTCGCTCACTGGGTGAGCGTGGTGCTGACAACACCAAGTCAAGGGTTGAGATCCCCTTACTGGTCATCTTTTTTAAAAAAAAAAGACACTGACAACATCAAATGCTGGTGAGAATGTGGAGCAAAAGGAACTTATTGCTAATTGAAATGCAAAATGGTATTGCCACTTTGGAAGACAGTCAGCAGTTTCTGACAAAGCTAAATGTATGCTTGCTGATCCAGCAATTGCATTCCTTGGAATCGACCCAAGTGAGTTGGAAGCTTACCTTCAACAAAAACCTGCACATGAACATTTATAGAAGCTTTATTCAGAACTGCCAAAAGTTGAAAGTAATCAAGAAGTGTTCAACAGATGAAGGGATAAAATGTGGCATGTACATATAATGTAATATTATTCAGTGATTAAAAAAAATGATCTATTGTAGTGGATCAAATGACCCCCCAAGGTCATTGAAGCTGAATCCCCACTGTAACTGTTGAAGGTGGGAAGTCCTATTATGGTAATTGAAATGTGGGGCCTTGAAGAGGTGATTAGATTGTGAGGACCATGCTGAAGTGAATGGATTAATAATGGTGGCCATAGGTGTGGCTCTGAGGGCTTTAAAAGGAGAGCACATAAGAGTCTGTCTTTCTCTGCTCCTGCCTTTCTCGAAATGTGGTACCCTGCATCACCACCAAAGAAGACACTCACCAGATGTATTCCCTTAACTTTGGATTTCCCAGCTTCTGAAACTGTAAGCAATAAATTTCATTTTCTTACAAATTAACCAGTTTAGGTATTTTGTTATATGCAACAGAAATGGACTAATATATCTATCAAGCCATGAAAAGACATGAAGAAACCTTAAATGTAGAAGGGCACTTCAAACAATTAATGGAAAGATTCATATTATCTTTGAATTCTATTTTCCCACTAACTTTTTGACATATCCTCTAAGTGAAAGAGCCAATCTAAAAAGACTACATACTGTGTGATCCTAACTATGTGGCATTCTGTAAAAGGCAAAACTACAGAGACAATTAAAAGATCAGTTGCCAAAAGTTCAGGGGGAAGAAAAGAAGGATGGATAGAGCACAGGGGATATTTTTAAGATGGTGAAACTATAATGGTGGATACACATCATGTCATTACGCATTTGTCAAAACCTATAGAATAATAACACAAGGAATAAATCCTAATGTAAATTATGGGCTTTAGTTAACAGTGATGTTTATGTATTATAATAAATGTTCCACACTATTGCAAAATGTTAATAACAGGAGAAGCCAGTGTGGGTGAGGGGTTATATGGGAATTCTCTGTGCTTCCCACTCAATACTTCTGTAAACCTAAAATTGCCCTAAAAATGAAGTGAATTAATTAACGAAGAAATCAAAATGAAGACCATCAAGAATAAAATGGATAAATTATAATATGTATAATATGTATAATAATATAATATAATATGTATAATATGTATAATAAATTATAATATGTATAATAAATTATAATATATGTCCCTGTGGTGGTAACCACACACAAAAAAAATAGCTATAGCGTGTACACAAAAGGAAATGAGAAGGGAATTAAGGTGTTTCATTACAAAAAATCAACTAAATACAAAAGAAGGCAGAATACAGGAATACTACAAGGCATAAAAAACAAATAGCAAAATGACAGAAGTAGCTGCTTATCAATAATTACTCTAGGTATAAATGGACTAAACACTCCAGTCAAAAGACAGAGATTGGGAGAATAGATTATATAAAAAAAATCCAACTATATGTGGTCTACAAGAAATTCACTTTAGATCCTAAGACACAAATAAGTTGCTAGTGAAAGGATGGAAAAAGACATTTCATGCAAATAGAGACCAAGAGAGAGCAGGGATGGCTATACCAATATCAGAAAAAATAGACTTTAAATCAAAAAAGGTTAGAAGAGACAAGAAGGATATTATATATTAACAAAATGCCTAATACAGCAAGAAGATATAGCAATCATAAACATTTACATACCTGACAGACCATCAAAATATATGAAGTAAAAATGGACAGACTGAAGGGAGAGATAGTTCTACAATAATAGTTGGAGATTTCAATACTTCAATCTCAACAGTAGATAGAATAACCAAACAGAAGATAAGTGAGGAAACAGAGAACTTCAATAACACAATAAACCAACTAGGTCTAACAATATATACAGAAATATATACAGAAAACTCTACCACCAACTGCAGAATAAACAGTCTTCTCAAGTGCAGATGGGACATTGTCCAGGATAGAGCATATATTGGGCCACAAATTAAGTCTCAATAGATTAAAAAAGACACATGTCATACCTAGTACTTCTCTGACTACAACAGGATACAGTTAGAAATCAATAATAGAAGGAAAACTAGAAAACTCTCAAATTTGTGGAAATTAAGCAACACATTCTTAAACAACCAATGGGTCAAGGAAAAAAAATCAAGGGAAATTAGAAAATACTTAGACACCAGTGAAAATGAAAACACAACAACTAAAACTTATGGAATACCATGAAAATAATGCTAAGGGGGAAATTTATGGATATAAATGTTTATATTAGAAAGGAAGAAAGATCTGAAATCAGCAACCTAATTATACAACTTAATGAATTAGAAAAAGAAGAACAAACTAAACCCAAAGTTAGCAGAAGGAAGGAAATAATAAAGATTAGAGATAAATAAAATTGGGAATAGAAAAACACAAGAAAATTAACAAAACCATATGTTAGTTCTTCAAAAAGATTAGCAAAATGGACAAACCTTTAGCTAGACTGACTAAGAAGTAAAGAGAGAAGAAACAGGTTACTAAAATCAAAATGAAAGTGGGGACATTGCTACCAAATCTACAGAAATAAAAAGGATTAAGAATGTACTGTGAACAATTGTATGCCAACAAATTGGACAACCTACATAAAATGGACAAATTCCTAGATACACAAAACCTACCAAGACTGAATTGCAAAGAAACAGAAAATCTGAATAGACTCATAATCAGTAATCAAAAACCCGACAAAGAAAAGCTCTGGACCTGATGGCTTCACTGGTGAATTCTACCAAACATTTCAAGAAGAATACCAATCCTTTTCAAAGCCTTCCAAAAAACTGAAGAAGAGAGAACACTTCCAAACCCATCTATGAGGCCAGTATCACTCTAACACAAAAATCCTAACTCAGGGGCCGGCCCGTGGCTCACTCGGGAGAGTGTGGTGTTGATAACACCAAGGCCCCGGGTTCGGATCCCATATAGGGATGGCTGGTTCGCTCACTGGCTGAGCGTGGTGCTGACAACACCAAGCCAAGGGTTAAGATCCCGTATCACTCTAACACAAAAATCCTAACTCAGGGGCCGGCCCGTGGGTATCACTCTAACACAAAAATCCTAACTCAGGGGCCGGCCCGTGGCTCACTCGGGGGAGGGGGGGGTTGATAACACCAAGGCCCCGGGCTCGGATCCCATATAGGGATGGCTGGTTCGCTCACTGGCTGAGCGTGGTGCTGACAACACCAAGCCAAGGGTTAAGATCCCCTTACCGGTCATCTTTAAAAAAAAAAAAAAAAAAAAAAATCCTAACTCAGAAAAACAGCAATGTTTTGTTCCAAAGTGGCATTTAATATTTAAAGTGGATTTTAATATTCCAAAGTATTCTATTCATGTCCCAATCCTTGGGTGACCACATAGGTCTTTCCATTTTTGTCTCAATTTGGTAAATGGCATGGATTTGAGTATTTATGATGCAATTTTTTCCCAGCAAACTCTTTCCCCAACAATGATGTTCACCAAGGCCGTGACACTTAGCACAATGCCCTGCACACAGAATGCTCTCATTAGGAACAGAACAAGTAACAGAGGTTGGTTTGTACAAAGATAGTAAGTAGGTGCTGTAGGTAAGGCTGAAAGGCCACATCTCAGCAGCAAACCTTTTACATTCAGTTGAGAAACCATTTGCAACTAGTTCACCAAAAGGTGTTGGCTTAAGGCAGTGGTTTTTGACACACTCCACACACCTGGAGAACTTTAAATAAAAAATACTGCAGCCTAGTCCCCCTCCAGGGATTCTGATTTAATTGATCTGTTGCAACTTAGGGTTTGGGGAATTGTAAAAGCACCCCAGGTGGTCCTAATGTGCAGCCAGGAATGAGAACTACTGAATCAAGATTAAGGACATGCGATTTCCATATGCGATCAGAGGCTTTGCCCCACTGGTTTGGGTTCTTAGAAACAGCTTTGACATGTTAAAATCAAAGAACTGCTTCAACACATACTCAGCTGTTTGGCTAAACTTCAGCAGGAGGAAACGTCTTTTCTGCAGTTCTATATGTCACTTGCTTTTCAGAGTAAGAGGTTGTTTCAGGCACAGTTAGTTTGATTTAGGTTGTGTTGAAAATCATAAATAGCCTACAAATACCAAAAAGGTATGAAAAGAATTTGCAAACACGTGGAGTGCATTACATGTATTTTGAAATTTCTCCTATAATTAGAAATAGAAAATAGAGTGTTAGGGCCTTGGTTCCTGAACTCAGCCCTCAGCCATTTCCCCAAATTATTTTAAGGCCTTCCAAACACATAAGCATTTTCTCGAGGGGGGATTATTCCCAACAGTGAAGACTGCAGATGAACATGAATCTCAAAGGGCTCTTGCTTCTATTGAAGAAGTGTCACTCTGTGGGACCTTGAAGGACTAGGGAAGCTGCATGAGTTACATGGTCTATGGAGGTTTATGAACTTGAATCAGGCAGAGTTGACACTACTGAGTCCCTGCCCAGCTACTTAGCAGCTATGGGGGCTTTGGACTTGACTTGGAACAATTATGTAAATCTGATTGAAAAAACAGCAGCAAAACTTCATCCCTCCCTGTATCCATGCCCTTTGCAATGTGATTTTACAGCTGCTGCCATTGAGAGGCGGAGTCTGTTTCCCCAAACCTTGGATCTAGGCTGGCCTTATTTGGTCTGGCCAACAGAGTGCAGTGGATATGACAATGTGCCACTTTGAGGCTTCTGCTCTTTCTTCCAGAACCTGCCACTTCCAGAAGAAGCCCATGTAAGACTGCTGTAAGATAAGATACCATGGGGAGGAGAACCAAGGTGCCCCAGCTGAAAGCCAGCTCACCCACTGTAGGGAAAATATAGGAAAATGGTCAGGGCCCTTCAGATGTTCAGAATCTTGCCGAGCATTTGATGTAAATATGCATGTGTTCCCAGGTGTTCCTTGGCTACTGTCTCTGATGTAGATGCACATGGGCACCCAGATGTCCTGGACTATCAGACTTAAATATAAAGGATGAGTGGCTCTGATCCACAGGGCCCCCCACCCCTGGGATGCTCCTGGGGTGGCCATGGGGAGGCTGCTACTGCTGCTGCAGGCTGTTGCTGCCAGGGCCCCTGGAACCCTCCAGGAGGTCACTGCTACTGCTGCTGGAGGCTGCTGTAAGCTGCTTCTGCTAAGAACTGAGCTCGTGTCATCTGCCAGTGGCTCCCAGGATCTTTCCCAATTACCTAGCATGGACCTGTGTGTGAGGGGTCTGGTGACCCAGCCTGGCATGTGAGGGTTCTGGTGACCCAGTCTGTATAATGAGTTTGAAGGGTCTGTGAGGCTTAGCTCTAGCAATACAAACGAAAAACTTAATATAACTAAATTAGTGAAACATTCTGGCTTTAGTTATGAGTTAGCTTTAACCATACAATTGGTACAGTTGGCAGGATTCTGGGCAGGTAAAAGAGCCCAGCAATTGGTGTCATTGGTAGGATGCCAAGCAGGTAAAGAAACAGAAAGTCCCTAAGGAGGGGAGGAAATGTGGCTGCCCTTGTGTATGTGATGTCTGGTGGCCACTTTCCTGTTGAACAGGTCTGCCCTTTGCTCACTGTACTGTGAACCAACATGGACCAGAAACCCCATGAAGCAGCACAGTTTTGAGATTTGCAGCAGAAAACAGACAGGTTTGAAATGTGAATACATGTCTTGGAGGCTGAAGTACAGCAACAGGTCTCTCCTGCTTCTGACACTGGGGATGATGACGAACCTGATGGTGAGTTGGGGGAGACTGTGCATCTACTGGAACGACCTGTTGCTCGTCAGAAAGAGAAACACAAGCAGCCTGTGGGACCAGGTGGACTGGTAGGCAACCCACAGGTGACCCAATTCACTACCTATGTCCCGTATACCCAGGTTGAATTGGTTGGCTTGGGGAAACAGTACAGTGGCAGAAACAGGGAGAGCATCTGGCTGCTGCAGCTATCAACCTAGGGGTGGATGGTGTAATGTGCTCTGGAGATGATGCAGTAAATGCATGTCATGTTTATCTGAAGGCAGATGGCTTGGAGGGTGACACTAAAACCCGATGGCTCACCAAGTGCTGTATGAACCCAAGAAAAGAGTGCCGCATGCAGATGGGCAGATGACCCAAGACAGGTGCCCCTGCAGAATTTCAAGTATGTTTTCACCTGGTGTAAAGGTAGAAAAGTTAGCCTCCGTTGCTATGCACCTCTCTCTGTGGCAGCAGTTACAAGATAGCTGCAGATATGCACAGGGGCAGGGCAGCCACTCCTTGATGGACTGGGTGAATGCAGCTGTTTAAACTGTGTCGGAGAACGGCCCAAGACTGTGAGTAAATAGGAAACATATGCTGAGATAATCAGGAGCTGGGGACGGGGCAGCTAGGTGCTAATAGCCAAGACAATAGGAGAAAGGCCTTGATGGTGCTTCAGAAGTTCGGAAGAGTGTCCCTCCCATCCTAGACACTGAGGCCTAGGAGAACTGAGTTTCTCCAGAGGACAAACCTGGGTCACTGCTGTGCCTGGGAAACTGCTCTCTGGATCCAAACCCTCGGGCGGGAGCGCCGCCGCGCTTCCCAAGTGGCGCACTATCCAGTGCGCCACCGGGCCGGCCCTAGATGTTCAGAATTTTGCCAAGCATTTGATGTAAATATGTACATGCGCCCAGGTGTTCCCTGCCTATTGTCTAATATACTTGCATATGTGCACCCAGGTGTCCTGGGTTATGGATTTAAGTATAATGGACGAGTGGCTCTGATCCACAGGCCACCCCCAGCCTCAGATACCCCCAGGGGGGCCATGGAGAGGCTATTGCTATAAGCTGTTGCTGCCAGGGCCCCTGGGATGCCCTGAGAGACCACCGCCGCTGCTGCTTCTGCTGCTACTGCTGCTGTAAGCTGCTGCTGCTACTGCTGAGGACGGATCTCATGTCATCTGCCAATGGCTCCTGGGATCTTTCCCAATTACCTAGCATGGACCTGTGTGTGAGGGGTCTGTGACCCAGTCTGTATAATTTATTTAAAGGGTCTGTGGGCCCTAACCCCTAGCTTTAGTTGTGAATTGCTTTAACAATACAATTGGCCCCAACCTGAAAACTGGCATAGTCATGTAGCTTTACAGGGTGGATCACACATTCTTCCTGGGGGCTGTCTTAGTTCCTTTCAGGCTGCTATAAGAGAATGCCATAGACTTGGTGGCTCAGAAACAACAGAAATTTACTGCTTATGGTTCTGGAGGCTGAGAAGTACAAGACCACAGTGCTGGCAGATTTGCTGTCTGGTGAGGGCTCTCTTGTTCATAGAAGGCTCTTCTTGCTGTGTTCTCACACAGTAGAAGGGGCAAGGCAGCCCTCTGGAGCCTCTTTTCTAAGGGCACTAATTCCATTCATCCCCTCCTGTCACCTCTCCCCCAGGGTGATGGAGACGCAAAGGATTACTCAAAGCCCTATGTATGCATTGAGAGGCCTGGAAGGACTGCACTTGAGTAATTTCCCCATTAGGAGGAAAAAACTGATTGTGACAGCCCCGATTCATAGTTATTCCCTATTATTGTAAAGACAAATAAGTTTCACAAGAAAATTCAGTTGATTTAATCATTACGAAGAACACAGGACATGGTCAGAGTTATGGCTGAGTATAGTTTTAAAAGGAAACTAGTAACATCAGTGAAATAAACAAAGTGACATTCCATAATGCAATTTGTAAAAGGTTAAGTCGATCCACCAACAAAAGCTTGTTCTTAGCAAACACTGTCTTTTCCTACAGCAATTTCCTCAGTATATTTACATAACAATCAAGTAACTTTCTCAACATATCAATCAGTAGGTTAATCTGCACCAAGGATATCTGTCCTTTGAGCCAGCAATTTTGCTGTGTTACAATTCTTTATCTACAACAGAGACTTTAGCCTGGGGAAAGTTTCCTGTCTTTTGCAAGCTTAACATTTCTATGTGTAATTTTAAAAAGTTAGGCCATACCTGAAAATACAGGACTTTGGAAGCTAGGCCCTGTCAAATACATTTGTTTTATAAATGTTAGTATCCACCATACCCTCCCAGAGACCCCGCCTCTTAATACCAACACACTGGTGACTGGGTTTTAACCTACAAATCTTGTGGGGACACAAACATTTGAACCACAGCAGGGGCCATTAATTGTTTCTACTGTAACTGTTGGTGTCAGTTTCCACTCTCTGTTTGAGGGCAGTTTTGAACTTGCAAGCCAACACCAATTTTCTAGCAGCTGCCTGGAACCCTGAACTGTGAGGTCAAGTTCAGGCTTGGCAGGAGGGAGACCTCTAATTCAGTACAGGTGTCTGCAATAGTTACATTTCCCTGCACTGCTGCTCCTAATTGTAATGGGATGATGTCAAATGACTTCAGGGCAGTGCTAGGGTTCCAATCAACATAACTTGGTCACACTGAGTTGGAGAGCTTTCTTCTTTCAATACTGCATGTTTCTGGATATGATATATTTGTAAGCATGTATATTTATAGACAGTGTAATTGTATTTTGGATTTGCACCCCGGTCCAGGCATTAATTTAATGAAAATAATATTTTAACATTTTCAAGGAATTGAGCTTTTAAATTCTTTCTGTTATTTCTAATTTTATTGCATTATGGCCCAGAAATATGTCCTTTTATATGTACTAAGCATATATTTTTATTTTAAGAAAATGAGCAAAAGTATTTCTATTTCTTTGCAAGTCTGTTGGCTTGGTTTTTTATTTATTTATTTATTTATTTATTTGTCTTTTTCGTGACCGGTAAGGGGATCACAACCCTTGGTGTGGTGTCGCCCGCACCGCGCTCAGCCAGTGAGTGCACCGGCCATTCCTATATAGGATCCGAACCCGCGGTGGGAGTGTCGCTGCGCTCCCAGTACCACACTCTCCCGAGTGCGCCACGGGGCCGGCCCTGGCTTGGTTTTTTAAAAAAATCATTTTGTTAACTACATTCTTTTTGGGTATATACACACAAATCAGTTATGTTTTCATTGTTTTGTGTGTCTTTTTTTTTTTTTTTTAACCATTTCTGGCCCTTCATTCTCACTTAGACTTTTCCTTCTATGCCCTATGCTCTAGATTCTATAATCTAGTATTTGTCAGTTAACACTGCTTTCAGCTGTAAATACCAGAAATCTGACACACAACAGCATGAACAAGCGAGGGTAAGAGATGAAGCCAAAGATGCAGGGGCCAGGTTGTTTAAGTTTTCATTCTGTCAGAGAAGCCCAAGGCAGGGTTTAAACTGGGGTGGGGGTGGCATGGAATGTTTTTTTTTTTTTTTTACCATTTTCAAGAAATCACTCTGGATGCTGAGTGGAGAAGGAACTGTAGGAGGGCAAGAGAGGAAGCAGGAAGATGGTTAGGCACTGTCTTTGGCAGAAGACCAGTGAGAAACTGGCTGTAGAAATGCAGACAGCCAGAAGAGGCTGCAGCCAAGATGCATGTTGCAGGCAGAGGCACCAGGAACTGCTGTGGGGTTGCATGGGGGTGGAAAGGAAAGAAGAAAGTCAGGGGCAACTCCTGGTGATCCTCTCAGAGAAGGGGTGTTACCAGCAGATGGATGGTATTTAAAGTTGTGAGACTGTGTGGGATCACTTCAAAAGGGTACAGAGGAAGCAGAATGGGGCCGAGGATTACTAGAGACCTGGAGGAAGAGGAGGGGCAGGAGGAGGAAGATTGAGAAAGGTGGGAGGGAGGAATACAGCAAGGGGGAGGGGGTCTTGAAAATCCAGAACAAAGGGTTTCAAGGTGCAGCCTTATAACACCAAGGTCATGGGTTCGGATTCCAGCACCAGCCAGCCGCCAAAAAAAAAAAAGGATCTCAAGGCGGAAGTGCTCAATTGTATCATCTGTGTCACACGCAGCTCAAAGATTGAGATAAGAATAAACACTCAACACTGAACTTAGCAAAACAGAAATCACTGCTGACCTTGTTAAAGGCCATTTCAGTGAAGTGATGTGGAGAAAAGCCGGAATAAAATGGGCTCGTGGGAGAACGTGAGGGGAGGGGGCTTGAATGGAGAGAAAGAATGGTAACAGGAAAGGAACTTGGAGTCAAAGGAGGTCTGCTTGTTTAATGCACAGCATTAAGGCATGTTTGTCTGCTGATACTGGCAAGGGATCATTACAGACACAGAACTCCAGAACTCTGGGGTCATAGCCTGAAAGGACTCTTCAGTCCCAAATGTACTTGAAGTTACAACTTCAATCTTTAAATCTTTAAAATAAATGGAATTTTTGCCATTTATTTTATAATACAGGCATTCACCAATTAATGTTTTCCTGGAAGAATACATTCTAGTTTTTGATATGCAAACTGTATAGCAGCCATTTATCTCTCAATACATTTTTCAGCTGATATTTATATATATAAAATTTATCTTTGGTCTTCAAAAAACGCAACATTTTAAACTACATGGTTTGCTAGAAAGATTCATGTTTCTTCCAAATACGATTGATAGACCATCAGAATCATGCTGGTCACTTTACAAAGCTTTGGAGTGCCCACAAAGGAGATGTACATGTGTGATGTTGCTGGTCTAAGGGAGGCCACTGCTACAGCACACAAAGCAACTGTATGTTAAAAACCAGATTAAACGCGAGGTGCCCAAGAAGCAATGTTTTAAGCATTTTATATCCTAACGTATATTTTTAACTTACGTCTAGGTGCCATATTGTGATTTAGGAAATTGGTAGGGCTTTTTGATTCACTTGCTATGCCTTCCAATTTTGCTGCCTAAAATAATGGGAAACAGGTTCTTTTTAGGTTTTTCTTGGAGGAAGTCTGTCATTTAGGGCACAGACTACTGACAGTTAACAGCAGATAACTTTCCAGCCTTAGTTTAAAATTTTTAATTACCTGACTCATAAATTATTTAACTTCATTTCTTCCAAATCCTATAACAAAACTTATGCTCCAGGAAGATGGATTACCAGTATTCTGCTGTCTTGCATCCTTTGCAGAACTGGGGCATTCTCCAGTACGAGAAGCATGTAGTAATGTAGTATTCGGAGTTAATCAAAACTAAATGGAAAAATGACAAGATTATTACCACTGAAATCCCCAAATGCAACAAATTATTAATAGTGGTTCAGAAGGGATAGTAAAAGCGGTTTCAAAGGAGTCCTTTCGTAGGTCAGAAATGCAGAAACCTTGTATTACCTTCCTGCACAAACTTCCTTAACAGTCTGGGAGTTGGCCTCTGTTAATTATCGCCAAGAGGTCCACAATAGGACAACCAGACTGTACGAGGAGTCAGAAAAGTAGCGTGGGTGTGGTCCCCCAAAGCATTTAGGGATCACTTAACTGCAGGGATGAGATTCCTGACCCAATACAGGAATTGGGCCTCTCCACTGCGACGTTCTGCTTTTTCTAACAGTGGCAGGCAGCAGTACCTCTGAGGGGCTGTCTCAGGGATGGGCCGTTCAGGCCGCTCTCGAGTCCACGGGGCTTCCGTGGCGAGCCCCAAGTCCGGGATCCACAGGGAGGATTTAAAGGGCACCTCTGAGGGACGGAGGAAAGGTGGCTTTCGAAAGGCAAGTACCAGGTTCCCAGAGAGCAGGGAGTTCTATGTGAGGCGGTCAGTTTACGGTTTCAGACACGCATCGGGGAGCTTCTGCGTGGGTCCCTAAAAAAGTGTAAGGAACTATGGAGAAACCCTTAGCCTCACCCCACCCCCACCGCGGGCACCGGCTGGTCGGTGCGCAGCTGGCCGCACTGCGCATGCCTGCGGGGCGGCCGGAGGGGCGTGGCGAGAAGGGACGGGGCGCGCCCACCCGCGGAGGTCCCGGATACCAGGAATGAGCGCGAGCATGGCCACGCTGCGCAGGCTGCGAGAAGCGCCGCGCCATTTACTGGTGTGCGAGAAATCCAACTTCGGCCACAGCAAGTCGCGCCACCGGCATCTCGTGGAGACGCACTATCATAATTACAGGGTGAGTGATTCCCTTCCGGGCCGCGCTCGGTCCCCGGGGGCCGAAGAGATTCACATAGAGCCGCCTGCCCGGCTTCGCGTGGCGAGACCGCTCTCGGCGCGCTTGGGGG
>NW_007726608.1:44767-46287 GCF_000696425.1 Galeopterus variegatus
TGGGGGGGGGGGGCGGGGTGAGGCGGGGCTGCTCGCTGGGCATGCTGGGAGCTGTAGTCTCTGAATGCTTCGGACTCGTGGGTTACAGGGATGTAGGACTACAACTCCCAGCATGCGCTGGGCGCGGGGCGGTGCCCACCCCGCGAGGGAGGACAGGGCGGTGAGCGCCAGGACTGAGGCCAGGGGCTGTTTCCCTGGTTCCTGCCCCGCCGCACCCCACGTGGAGTGAATTGGGAGAGACATGTGAAGGGCAGGTCCGGGAATGGAGAGTCATGAGGGTTCGAACACTGCGACGTGCAGCTCACCATTGCTCCAAATCGGGACGGACCTTGCGTCCCCTTCCCACCACCGCCTCCCCTGGCAGCTCGATGCCTCTCCCACCTGCGCACCTGTGGATCTTTCAAGAGCGTTGTGCCTCGCCCCGGTCCAGGAAGCTCCTTGCTTTCCTAAACGAGTTATGGGAACGGGTTTGATATACGAGAAACTGCAAACAGCCGCACCTAAGACGATATTGATGTAAGCGTTTTACTCTTTAAATTGATTGGCCTAATTTCAACCTGTGCCTGAGTGGGTAGTTTCTCAGGGTCGTAAGCGGTGGTCTAATTCCTCAGGAACAGAATGGTGTTCGAGCTTTGGGAGAGCGACTTTCAAGATGTGTAGCACTTGGGCAACATTTGAAACCCATACGGTTTTAACATCTTCGCTTCAGATGGAAAGCTGTTCGCAGACATGTCAGTGATGCGTACCTGAACTCACCTGGTCTGATCTGTTGGAATTTTTCTGTCTAGGAAATGGAAACATCCAGGAGCACTTGCTTACACGCAGCCTCTTAATAAATGGATGTCCCTAAGTTGCATATGCCCTAATGAACAGTTTCTTTGATTCCAGGATAGTGCCAGGGTGAACAAATCTAGGGGTATTCAAGTATACTATATTTCCTTGAAAACAAAGTAGTGAGAGGAACAAGACATAAAATATATTGTTTATTTGCAGAAGATAAAATACAAGCAAGACCTTTCCATTACAGTTTTTCTGCTCAGTCTCTTTGCTGTACGGTATGTTTTAATGCAGAAATTAAAAACTTGAATTGTCAGATTTCTCTCTACCTGAGATAAGTAAATTAACTTAAAAATTATAGGCTGGCTGGTTAGCTCACTTGGTTACAGCACAGCCTTGTAACACCAGGTCAAGGTTTCGGTTCTCTGTACTGGTCAGCCGCCAAAAAAAAAAAAAAGAATTATATGTTCCAGTGAAACATGTGAGAAAATAGTTAGCAATTTTCATGATCTTATTTCATTCATAAAAACCTGGATGTTAATCCTCATCAAAGTAAGGCCTTGTTCCTATTACACATTCCAACAGGTTTCGTTTCTCATTCCTGAATGTGGGATACTATCAAAAGAACTGAAAAACCTAGTCATGGATATTGGACCCTATTACTTTGTGAAGAATTTACCACTTCATGAATTAATTACACACGAATTCATCAGCACCTTTGTAAAGAAAGGTAAGAAAACCTG
>NW_007726608.1:47426-49846 GCF_000696425.1 Galeopterus variegatus
CTCCTCTTTCCCGTGCCCTCATTAGGCAGGGGTTTCTGGTCACACTTGTCCATAAGTGTTGGATGAGGATGTTGTAACATGAGAGTATCCGTCGTCTTAAAAGGAGGATGAATGGAGCAGAGATTCTGGGATCTCTGTTCAGCTGCACTGCTGTTGGGTGTGTGGCTGCAAAGACACTGTGCTCTCAGCAGTCCCCACAGCAACTGTCTCAGAAGGCTGGTCTCTTGATGCAGCCACAGCTGCTGTTCTGAGAGCCAGGTGGTCGATGTGGTTCGGGGTCTTCTGCTTAGATTTCATGTCCATGACTTGCCTCTGATCACCCTATTCCAAGCCATATAGCTGGGCTGACTGACTTGATCCAGTTGTTTCATGGGAGCCATTTGTTTGAAACTGTATTTCAGAGTCTTTAGGAGTTTCACTCTGAATTAGTCTGTTTTCTGTTGCTTATAACAGAATAGTTGAAATTGGGTAATTCATAAGAAAATTAAGTTTATTTCTTACACTTTTGGAGGCTGGGAAGTCCATGGTCCAGGAAACATCTGGTGAGGGCCTTCTTCTGGGTGGAACTCTCTACAGGGTCGCTGGGTGTCACATGGCAAGAGATGGCACGAGCAAGCCAGCTAACCTGCTCACTCGCTCTCCTTGTAAAGCCATTAGAACCACGCCCATGATAACTCATTACTCCATGAATGGATTAATCCGTTCACAAGGGCACAATCCTCACAATCCAATAACCTCTCAAAGACCTCACCTTTCAAATAACATGATAGGATTTCCCACCCTCTTAACAGTTACAGTGGGGATCAAGCCTCCAACATATGCACTTTTGGGGGACACATTTGACCCGTAGCACACCCTCACTGCATAAGTCACTGTACAGTATCCGTGTACTGATCTTGTTGTGGCCCCCGTGTGTGTCCTCTCCCGTGGAGCTATGAAGAATTCTAGTTCCTTGCAGTTCCTCTCATTCTGGCGCTGCTGGGGCTACATGGAGCTGGGTGTCTTGTTTTTGGTCTTATCCACATCATTCGCCATGGTCCGTTTTAGAGATAGGCCCATCTGTCTACTCCTCATGAAGTTGCTGGTCATGGAGTCCTCCAGGCTGCTTCCATGAGTCCTAGGTCTGTAATGCATTGGCACCCTCCTCTCATCTATCTTCAAGTCTCGTACTAATTTGTGTATAACGTAGACACTTGCTGTAGCAGGCATTTTTAAATATCTTACCAAATTTAACCCTTTTCAAGAACACTGTGAAGTAGGCCTGTGATCCCCATTTAACAGGTGAGGAAACAGTCTCAGAAAGATTGAATAGCTTTTGAATATTAACCTACAGCTCTGCCTTTAAGGTGTGTACACTTTTGTGCCACTCTGCCAGCATCCCCAAGGGTGCATGTTCCACTCTAAGTCCATTTACTAGTTGATGACAGTAAACTTGCACAAGCAGGCCGTTGGTGGAGGAGGGAACTTGCTGGAGCTTGACCTGGGTACCTGGCTCACCCTTATCAGGTTTTAGGTTTATTAAGTGAGCTGGAGCAGTAGTAGATGCTGACCGTTACTTTCCTGGAAGATTTGTTATCATGTGAAAATAATCCACTAACATTTTTCAGGTGTGATTTCTTCTTTGTCTTAATTTCTCCTCTGGACTTTCTCTTACAGGTTCGTGCTATGCACTAACATACAATACACATATTGATGAAGATAATACTGTTGCCCTGCTGCCAAACGGTAACAACAGTCACTTTTTCTTCTTTAATTATAAAAGAAATGCATACTGTAAAAAAAAAAAAAAAAAAGTCAACTCATACAGAGTAAAGTGAAGGTTCCATTTTTATCCCCTTCCCTCTAAACTTACTCCCCTTCTTAGAAGGGAATATTGTTAATATTGTTCCAGACATTTCCTATGAATTTATAAACACATAAATGTCCTCTCCTTCCCTCTCTATGTATATGTTACATCATCCACATTGTTTCTCAGTGTGCTCTTTTTTCCTAAGCTACATATCATAGGCATCTTTCCGTATCAGTGCTTACAGTTCTGACTTGCTATTTTTAATGCCTTGAAGATATGCAAAAGATCAGGTATACCGTGATTTGTTTAACCGTTCTTTCTTTAGCAGGAATTTATTTTATTTCTAATTTCCCTACTACAAATAATATTCTTATATGTGTAATGTATAAATAATGTCCTTGTATTTTAATAAGATGTGTATATGTATAAATAATATTCTTGTGTGCAGCTTATTACACTGATAGCTAACTACTCAATTGGCCTTGCTGTTTAAATTTATTTTTATTTTTTATCTATTCTTGCAGCTGGCTGGTATGAGGATCCAAACTCCTGACCTTGATGTTATAATACTGTGCTCTAACCAACTGAACTAACCAGGCAGCTCTTAAAAAAATTTTTTTTCAGCCTTGCT
>NW_007726608.1:51877-53551 GCF_000696425.1 Galeopterus variegatus
TTTTTTTAATATAACACTTTTTTTCCACAGTGCAAGCTATGTATGTATGATTGAAATATATATATTTCTTTTTCCATTTTTTAAGTTGTTTCCATTGATTTGATGGATTTATCCTTGAACCCAAATTCTAAGAAGTATGAAAGAATATCTTGGTCCTTCAAAGAAAAGAAGCCACTGAGATTTGATTTTCTTTTGGCTTGGCATCATACAGGTATGATGAACAAATTATGTAATGATACAGTGATTTTGAAATCTAGTTGTTAATTAAAGAGGAGTAATGGAGAATCAAATGGTGGGTCATCCCTGTGGTCAAGGGATATTGTATACACATACGTGTAAACATTATTAAGGAAGCTGTTTGAGCCCCTCCAACACCACTGAAAACCCCAGTTCAGGATAACCTAGGCCTGAAAGCCATTTGCCTCAGTTTCCTTGGGTTATATGTAGATCCAGAGATGTCCAGAGTGGCTTTAGAGCAGCTAACTTCTATTTCTCCCGTTTCTTCCTTCCAGTTTATGTTAAAATATTATGACTAATATTTTAAAATAACGCCAGTTATAGTTATATGCATGATCTGCTTATTCATTTTTNTGACTAATATTTTAAAATAACGCCAGTTATAGTTATATGCATGATCTGCTTATTCATTTTTGCAGGATAACAACTCAGGCATACCATTAAATGTCAGATTTAATTTGTTGTAAGTGTAATTGATTAGAACCCTAAATTTAGTTCAGAGTTTGATGTTCGTGAAATGTGTTAATCTGCGTACAACTGCCATGAGCCTTGCTTCTTTCAGAAGTGTGTCTTTGGCCCATCACACAATTATGATCATCATCAGGAATTATGATAGTGTAGTCCTGTCTTTTGGAGGATATGGAAGCTCAAAAGTCCATTTAGGAAACATGCCCATCTGTCTGCTCCTTGTGGGAAGGTTCTGGTCACTGGGTGCTCCAGGTTTCCACAGTCCTAGTCTGTAATTCTTTTGAGCATCATCTTCTACTGTGGCAGCCATAAAAGAGGACAGAGAGACCTATTAAAGACTCAGTTGCACAGTCTTCTATGAGGACCATCCACACATTGGATTCTGGATGGCTCTGTGTTCCTAAGACTCCTAATGACTTTAAGGGTTTGTCAGGAACTAGGAACGTTCCGAGATTTTACTCTACTTGCAGGCTCACAAGGTAACCTGCGACAGCCTTGTGGATGCTGGCGGAAGACATGGGGCTCCTGGTCAGAGATAAAGAACTTAATTCCTACAGTAATAGGAGTAGCCAGGGTGCATTACTCAGCGTTCTCCAGAGAGAACCAGTAGGATGGATGGAGGGATGGATAGAGAGATGAGGGGGGATTTATTAGGGGAACTGGCTCACGTGATTATGAAGGCTGAGAAATCCCATGACTGGCTGACCGCAAGCTGGAGACCCAGTGATTTTGATAGTGTGGCTGAATCCAAGTCCAAAAGCCTCAGGGAAGCCAGTCTCTCGTCTGAGGCCAAAGGCTTGAGGACCCGGGGACTGCTGGTGTAATTCCTGTATTCCAAAGGCTGGAGAACATGGAGTTCTGATGTCAAAGGATAGGACAAGGGTGCTCCCGCTCCAGGAGAGAGAGCATAAACCCGCCTTTCCTCTGTGTTTTGGTTCTGTCCTGGCCCCCGCCCATTGAATGGTGCCG
>NW_007726608.1:53786-71784 GCF_000696425.1 Galeopterus variegatus
TCCAAGTCCAAAAGCCTCAGGGAAGCCAGTCTCTCGTCTGAGGCCAAAGGCTTGAGGACCCGGGGACTGCTGGTGTAATTCCTGTATTCCAAAGGCTGGAGAACATGGAGTTCTGATGTCAAAGGACAGGACAAGGGTGCCCCCGCTCCAGGAGAGAGAGCGTAAACCCGCCTTTCCTCTGTGTTTTGGTTCTGTCCTGGCCCCCGCCCATTGAATGGTGCCGTCCATGCTGAGGGCAAGTCTTTCTTGCTCAGTCCACTGGCTCACGTGCCAGTCTCTTCCAGAAACGCCCTCATAGACACACAGAAGTAACGCTTTACCAGCTAAGTAGGTAGCCCTTACTCCAGTCAAGCTGACACATAAAATTAACCTTTGCACAGTATCAGCATTTGCAGAAGTTCACCAAGTCCTAGTTCCCAGAGTGACACAAAGGTGGCCAGGCAGTGCTGGCACGTGCAGTGTGTTGCATAGTGGGAGGGGCCCAGAGCTTAGGCAGTTCAGGTCTTTTATCATGGGCAGTAAGTCTGCTGACCTGTGCCCCAGAGAGAGGGAGGGAGACTTTTGTGTTATTCTGGACATAAGCAAGCCTGCCCTCTCCTCTGGAGGGGCCACCATTTCTGTCTTTCAGGCTGTTAGCTATAGAGACCCTCCTGAAAAGACAGACCAGTTTTTGCTAGGTTTTCAAAGACAGTCTTGAACGAGATGCTGTTATCTTTCAGCTCCTCTCGTGTTTCCTTCACAGAGATTGTGCAGATGTGCTCTTCTTTCTGTACAGAGTTCACTGTTATTCATGTGTAAGGAGTGCTTTGGGTTTTATGTATAAAGTTGGGATTTTTTTGTTAAAGCAAAGGGCAAAACTAATACGGGTCTGATCTGACAGTATGGTGCTTTTCCAGGCAAAGTGTGAAAGTAGAAGAATGTTTACAGATCTTTGGCACAAAAAACTGAAAGCAACTTTAAATGACTAATTTGAATACAACTTTGCACAGCTTCCTTCTTTCTTAACCCTACCTGCTTCCTACAGCTCTCACACGGCAATGGGGTAGTTTCAGGGATTCACTGAACTTGTTGACAATATTCAAACAGCCTTATGTGGTGTGTTTTAAGGTGCAGCAGAATCAACGATGATGTCATACTTCTCCACTTACCAAATTCAGGAGCATCAGCCGAAAGTAGCTGTGAGCACGCTGAGAGACCTGCCGTGCCCAGTGCTGCAGAGCAGCGTGCTTGGGGGACAGCTGGAGGCGTCCTGCAGTGCTCCGGAGCTCTTTGACTGGCTTGGCGCCGTCTTCAGTAACGCAGACCTGTGGGTATCTGAATTCCCTGGATGTTATAGGGCTCTCTGGCTTGCTTCTTGTTTTTAATTGGAGTTTAATACTCTGGGAGTGATCATGTGGTGGATATAGGTGTATTTTCTTTCTCTTTTTTTTGTGACAGAAATAATGAGCCTACTAATTTCATATCAGCCTATTGCTGTCCTCAGCCACACTCAGTGATGGCAAAAGCTTATCTGTGTACAATCACCGGTTTCATACTGCCAGAGAAGATCTGTCTCCTACTGGAACAGCTGTGGTGAGAACTCTTTGCCCGTCATATCTCATTTGTTAGTGCCACCGTGATGTTAGGGGCAGTGCTAGGGCTCTGCATCACAGGGTCCCTCACACGCGTTTCCTCTTGTTTCCTTTCTTGGGCTCAAAGTGTAGTAACATTACATCTTAAATGGCATAATTATCATTGCTGATAGGAACATTCTGTTGCCAAGCACTTGTTCTTATAGAAAGATTAAGAACAGAGCTTAAATAAGCTTCTTGAAAAAAACGGCTCATGTTCTGTGTTCTCTTCCCCCTGTTTTGGTGTAGTTGAAGTTATATCACTTAAAAACATAGCAATACTCTATAGAACAAATTATGGTCTGTTTTAAGTATTGGAGTTCTGCAAAATATTTTATTCTGAAATGGGGTGGAAAAAAAAAGAGTTGATCATCTCTGAATTGAAATCATGTCTAAGATATGTTCTAGGTTTAAGATTCTGTGAATCACTGGGCATTAATAATATGCTAGGTATTGAATAGAATATGTTTTTCTGTTTGTTAAGAATTATCTTTCTTTTTCAGTCACTATTTTGATGAGCCAAAGTTAGCTCCATGGGTTACATTGTCGGTTCAAGGCTTTGCAGACAGCCCTGTTTCGTGGAGAGAAAATGAACATGGCTTTCGAAAAGGAGGAGAACATTTATACAACTTCGTGATTTTTAATAACCAGGACTATTGGCTTCAGATGGCTGTTGGGGCAAATGATGGCTGTCCACCATAAAAGATACAAATTATACAATCATGTTTGTTTCTGTTTATGCTTGTTTTCAGATTTCCTAGTGGTAAAAGGGCTGTGTGTCCACTCAGACTTGTCTGATGATGACATTGCTCAGATCAGCATTTGCTAGCATTTTGCTCTGTGACAGCTGGGTCTGTCATCCAGTGCATAGCTTATGGTTGGTTTATCTCCGTCAGTATAAGGACAGAGTTGTATGTTACTATGTGGTAGAGTAGGCTGGAATGGCTAAGGGATTAGGGCATTGGACCATTGGGTAAGATGTGTGCTGTTTAATCATTACAGCTTTTTTAGATAATAAGAAGAATTTTTGTATCATCCTTACCAAGGCCAGTCCCTGTTGAAAGTCCTAATCATATATTCATTCTATTCTCAGATGAACCCTATGATGAAACTGAGGCACAGTTTCGTAGGCTCCTGAGAGCAGTGTAAATAAGCTCCTGAGATCACACTCCTGGTGGATCTGAGACTTGATCTCAGGCCAGTCTGGTTCCTGAGTATGTGTTCTCAGTCTAATGCCTCTGGAACAGGAAGGCATCTACGGATACTGTAAATTGTTAAAGAAGAAGTTGAAAGAATTTTATTTCCAGCAGTATGGCTGTAAGTACCAGCTGAAAACCATAAAACATCTGGAATACATATGAAGAACCATTTGTTAGAAAATGTACCAATGAGGGCCGGCCCGGTGGTGCACTCGGTAGAGTGTGGCGCTTGGGAGCGAGGCTGCGCTCCCAACGAGGGTTTGTATCCCATATAGAGACCGGTCCGCTCACTGGTTGAGTGCGGTGCGGGTGCGACACCGAGGGTTGCGATCCCGTTGCCGGTCGCGGTACGGGCACGACACTGAGGGTTGTGATCCCGTTACCGGTCACGAAAAAAGACAAAAAGGAAAAAAAAAAGAAAATGTACCAATGAGCTGCAAAATAATTAAGAGTTCTCAAAGGCAAAAAAGAAAAATTTTTTAATGGAAGCAGAAACCCAAAGTACTGAAGCCACTTTTTACCCTTGGTATATCTGGCAGACATCAAATTGACCTTTTTTTCCACACAGCTTGGAGTGGGGAGGAAGCAGTAAAATAGCATGCAAAGCTTAGGGCCGGCCAAGGCTGGAGAACCAGTAGGAGACCTTGGGAAGTTGAGACCCCAAAAGGATAGACTTAGCATAAGGGTGGAGTGAACTATGAATAGACCTGTCCACTTCCCCCACCCCCATAGCCTCTGGAACAGCAAGGAAGATTGTCCTGAGGGAAAACGTCTCCCTCAAGAGTATGTATGTAACCACGAGCAGCCCTTAAGGTGGTTTATTTGCACAACCTGAATAGTCTTAAAAAGTCTCGAGCTGGGCGCTCTCCACTCCACCATATTCACTGTGTGATACCGTGAGTTGCTGTAGTCACCACCAGAACAAGACCCTCACCAGATGTGTTTCATGGACTTTGGACTTACCAGCCTCCAAAACTTGAATGTCTTTATTTCTTTTCTTTTCTTTTTTTAAAGATGACCAGTAAGGGGATCTTAACCCTTGACTTGGTGTTGTCAGCACCACGCTCAGCCAGTGAGCGAACCGACCATCTGTATATGGGATCCGAACCCAGGGCCTTGGTGTTATCAGCACCGCACTCTCCCGAGTGAGCCACGGGCTGGCCCCGTCTTTATTTCTTTTAATACTTGCCTTAACGTCTCTTTGGCTGATATTTCTTTGGTTGAAGTGCCTGATGACCATGCTGTAGAGTAAATGATCTCAGTGCTTCATTAAAGCCTAAATTCATCCCATCACTTCAGGGGTATTTGGAGATGGCTTCAGAGACCTGTTTTTGTTTTGGTGTGTTAGTGGATCAGAAATGACCAGTGTAATGGCTGATTAAATGGCCACCTGTCTCATGCTGGCTTGGAATCAAAAAAATTCTCAAGTGGGAAATTTAAAGTGATCCATGCTGACTATCCCTTACCTGAAATGCTTGGGACCAGAAGTGTTTCAGATTTCAGATTTTTTCAGGTTTTGGAATATTTGCAGAATACATACCAGTTGTGCATCCCTAATTGAAAATTAGAAATATGAAATGCTCCAGTGAGCATTCCCTTTGAGCCTCATGTCAGCATTCAAACAGTTTTCGATTTTGGAGCATTTCTGATTTCTGATTTTAGGGTTGCTCAATCTGTAACAGATTTTTACTGCCTTCCAGGTAACTGGCAGAAGCCAAACAGATTGTGAAAGAGTCAATATTTTTCCTTTAACATCAGCAACAAGTCAGGGATGTCTGTTCTTACCACCTCTGTTCGCTGTGTTGTACTGGAGGTTCCAGACTGTGCAGTAAGGCAAGAAACAGAAATAAAGGATGTCCAGAGTGGAAAGAAAGAAAAAACTGTCTTTATATTTACAGATGACATGATTGTCTATGAAGAAAATTTTCTGGACTCTGGAAACAAGCTACTAGAACTAATAAGTGATTTTATCAAGGTTGCAGGATACAAAGCAATGTACAAAAGTCAATTGCTGTTTCTTTATGCTAGCAATGAACAATTAGTAATTGAAATTAAAAATCAACATTTGCTAGAGAGACTTAAGAGCCTCTGGGACCACATGTCCTGAAATGGCCACACCAGAAAAGGCAGGCACCACAGGACCTCCAGCCCAGGCTGGTCCCTGCTGCTTAGAGAGAATTAAGAGCCTCTGGGCCCACATGCCCCAAGACAGCCATGCTGGAAAAGGCAGGTGCCACAAGACCCTCAGCCCAGGCTAGTTCCTGCTGACCAGAATTGGCAGTCCCTTCAGGATCCAAGCCAGACATCAGGTTGAAATGAGTGGACTGTGATGCCCACTGCAACAATGACAAAACACCAAAGGAAAGATACCAGAAATATGAAAAATCAAGAAACTACATTACCATCAAAGGAAAATAATAATTCACAAGTACTAGATCCTATAGAACAGGAAGTGTTTGAAATGACTGACAAGGAATTTAGAGCAACAATTCTAAGGAAACTAAATGAGATACAAGAAAGCTCAGACAACACAATGAGATGAGAAAAAATATACAGGATCTGAAAAAGAAAAGGTACAAAGAAATCAGTGCCTTGAAAAAGAATGTAGCAAAGCTTGTGGAGCTGAAGGATTCATTCAACAAAATAAAAAACAAGAGAGTAACCAGCAGGATAAAACAAGCAGAAGAATTTCTGACCTTGAAGATAGGCTGTTTGAATTAATGCAGGCAGACCAGAAAAAAGAATTTAAAAAATTGAAGAAAGTCTAAGAGAAATAAGAGACAACCTTAAGTGCTCAAATATCCAAATTGTGGGTATTCTAGAAGGGAAGGAAAAAGGAAATGGCATTGAAAATATTTAATGAAATAATAGCAGAAAACTTCCCAGGTATAGGGAAAGTCACAGATCTTCACATACAGGAGGCCCAAATATCCCCAAATATATTGAACCCAAAGAGGTCCTACTAAAGACATGTGATACTCAAACTGGGAAAACTCAAAGACAAAGAATCTTAAGAGCTGCAAGAGAGAACCATCAAGTCACCTATAAGGGAGCACCAATCAGAATAATGTCAGACTTTTCATCAGAAACCTTAAAAGCCAGAAAAGAATGGGATGATATATTCAAAATACTGAAGGACAAAAATTGCCAGCCAAGAATACTTTACCCAGCAAGGCTATCCTTCCAAAATGAAGGACAAATAGTATATTTCTAAGACAAAAACTGCAGAGTTGTCTACCACACCACCAGCCTTCCAAGAAATTCTAAAGGAAGTACTGGGTTGATACCACAAAAACAACGATCACTGCCATGAATACTCAAGAAAGAACAAAATCTACTAGCAAAACAAAAATGCAAACAATAAATAACAGTTTACCACCCCAAGAAACCAACAAATACAGAAGACAGACAGAAAATTAGGAAGAAAGGAACAAAAGGTACTTAAGACATCTAAACAAAAATGAATAAAATGCTAGGAGTAAACCAACACCTTTCAATAATAACTCTAAATGTAAAGGGATTAAATTCCCCATTCAAAAGACACTGACTGGATTAAAAAGATGGACCCAACAATATGCTTCCTTCAAGGGACTCACCTGACCTGTAAAGACACACATAGACTAAGATTACAGGATGGAAAAAGATATATCATGCAAATAGAAATGAAAAACAAGGTGGAGTACCTATTCTTATATCAAATGAAATAGACTTTAAAGCAAAAAACATAAAAAGAGATAAAGAAGGCCACTATATAATGATAAAAAGATCTATCCATCAAGAAGAGATAACATTCATAAACATATACACACCCAGTGTTGGAGCAGCCACATTTATAAAGCAAACACTATTAGATCAAAAGAATGAGACAGACACTCACACCATAATAGCGGGGGACCTGAACAGCCCACTCAACATTGGACAGATCATCTAGGCAGAAAATCAATAGAGAAATACAAGATCTAAACACTTTAGACAAGTTGGACTTGGCAGATATCTACAGAACATTCCACCCAACAAACTCAGAATATTCATTCTTCTCATGAGCATATGGAACATTCTCCAGGATAGATCACATGTTATGTCACAAAGCAAGCCTCACCAAATTCAAAAAAATTGGAATTATTCCATGTATTTTTTCTGATCACAATGGATTAAAGTTAGAAATCAAGAATAAATGAAACTCTGGAAATGATACAAACACATGGAAATTACACAGCATTCTATTTAATGACATATTAGTCTAAGAAGAAATTAAACAGGAAATCAAAAAATTTCTTGAAACTAATGAATATAATGACACATCATACCAAAACCTGTGGGATCCTTCACCCTAAGGATCTAGAAACACAAGAACAATCCAAACCCAGAGTTAGTAGATGGAAAGAAATAATTAAGATCAGAGCAGAACTAAATGAAATAGAAACCTGAAAAACAACACAAAAGATCAATGAAACAAAAACTTGGTTTTTGGAAAAGATAAATATAATCAACAAACCTTTAGCAAGGCTAACTAAGAAAAAAGAGAGAAGACCCAAATAACAAAAATTAGAATTAAAAATGGTGATATTACAACTGATACCTCACAAATACAAGAAATCATTAGAGACTACTAAACAAATATATGCTAATAAATTTGAAAATCTGGAGGAAATGGATAAATTTCTGGACACATAAAAACTACCAAAACTGAGCCAAGAAGATATAGAAAATCTTGGAAAGCCCAGGACTGATGGGTTCACTGCAGAGTTCTACCAAATCTACAAAGAGGAACTGATACCAATTCTCTACAAACTGTTCCAAAAGATTGAAACAGAGGCCATTCTCCCAAACACATTCTATGAGGCAAACATCGCCCTGATTCCAAAACCAGACAAAGATACATCAAAAATAGAGAACTACAGGCCAATATTCTTGATGAATATAGATGCAAAAATCTTCAACAAAATACTAGCTAACAGAATACAGCAGCACATACAGAAAATTATACACCATGATCAAGTGGGATTCATCCCAGGGATGCAAGGTTGGTTCAACATATGCAAATCAATAAATGTGATACACCACACCAAGGACAAAAACCATATGATCATGTCTATAGATGCTGAAAAAACATTTGACAAAATTCAACATTCTTTCATGATAAAGACTCCACGAGTTAGGTACAGATGGGAAATACCTCAACACAATTAAAGCCATATATGATAAGCCCACTGCCAATATCATTCTGAATGGGGAAAAGCTTTAACCTTTTCCGTTAAGAACAGGAACTAGACAAGGATGCCCACTCTCACGACTCCCATTCTACATACTATTGGAAGTACTAGCCAGAGCCATCAGAGAAGGAAAGGAAACAAAGGGCATCCAGATTGGAAAAAGATGAGGTCAAACTGTCCCTGTTTGCGGATGATATGATCCTATATATTGAACAGCCTAAAGACTCTACAAAAAAGCTTCTGGAGTTGATAATGATTTTAGCAAAGTTGCAGGATACAAAATCAACACGCAAAAATCAGCATTTCTATACTCCAACAGTGAACATGCAGAAAAAAAAATCTAGAAAGCTAGCCCATTTACAATAGCCACCAAAAAAATAAAAATAAAATGCATAGGAATAAAGTTAACCAAGGATGCGAAAAATCTCTACAAAGAGAACTGCAAACCACTGTTGAGAGAAATTAAAGAGGTCACAAGAAGATGGAAAGATATCCCATGCTCTTGGATTGGAGAAATTAATATTGTAAAAATGTCCGTATTACCCAAGTGATCTACATATTCAATGCAGTTGCCATCAAAATTCCAACGACATTTTTCTCAGAAACGGAAAAAAACTATCCAGACGTTTATATAGATTAACCAAAGACCACGCATAGCCTAAAGAATCCTGAGCAAAAAAATAAAGCTGTAGGCATAACACTCCCTGACTTTAACCTAGATTACAAAGCTTTAATAACCAAAACTTCATGGTAGTGGCATAAAAACAGATAGATGGATCAATGGAATGGAATAGAGAACCCAGAAATCAACCCATACACCTACAGCCATCTGATCTTTTTTTTTTTTTTTCCTTTTTGTCTTTTTTTCGTGACTGGCAACGGATTGCAACCCTCAGTGTCGTGCCCGTACCAGACCGGGACCGGCAACGGGATTGCAACCCTCGGTGTTGCGCCCGCACCTCGCTCAGCCAGTGAGCGGCCGGTCTGTATGTGGGATCCGAACCCTCGGCGGGAGCGCCACCATACTCCCAAGTGGTGCACTGTAGCAGTGTGCCACCGGGCCGGCCCCAGCCATCTGATCTTTGACAAAGGCAGCAAGTCCATACACTGGGACAGAGACTGCCTCTTCAGCAAATGGTGCTGGGAAAACGGGATATTCATATGTAGGAGAATGAAACTAGACCTGTACCTCTCACCATATACCAAAATGAACTGAAAATGGATTAAAAAATTAGACATACATTCTGGAACAATAAAACTCATTAAAGAAAGCATAGGAGAAACACTCCAGTAAGTAGGAGTGGCTACAGATGTCATGAATAGGACCCCCAAAGCACAGGTATCTAAAGGGAAAATAAACAAAGGGGATTATATCAAACTAAAAAGCTTCTGCACAGGAAAAGAAACTCTCAGAGTGAAAAGACAACCAACAGAGTGGGAGGAGATATTTGCAAAACATACATCTAACAAAGGATTAATATTCAGAACATACAAGGAACTCAAACAACTTTACAGCAAAAATAAATAACCCAATTAAAAAATGGGTAAAGGAGCTGAATAGGCATTTCTCAAAGGGAGATATCTGAATGGCCAGCAGACACATGAAAAAATGCTCAACATCACTCAGCATCTGGGAAATGCAAATCAAGACCACTTTGAGATATCTCACTTCAGTCAGGATGGCTAATATACAAAAGACAGAATGATATTGCTGGAGAGGTTGCAGAGAAAAGGAACTCTCATATACTGCTGGTGGGGCTGCAAAATGGTGCAGCCTCTATGGAAAATGGTATGGAGGTTCCTCAAACTATTACTGATAGATCTCCCATGTGACCCAGCTATTCCACTGCTAGGAATATACCCAGAGGAATGGAAATCATCATGCCGAAGGGATACCTGTACTCCAGTGTGAATTGCAGCTCTATTTATAATAGCCAAGAGTTGGAACCAGCCCAAATGTCCATCATCAGATGAGTGGATAAGGAAACTGTGGTGTATGTACACAATGGAATTCTACTCTGCTATAAAAAAGAGTGAAATTTTACTATTCGCAGCAACATGGATAGACAGGGAAGATTATATTAAGTGAAACAAGTCGGGCACAGAAAGAGAAATACCACATGTTCTTAATTTGTGGAAGCTAAAAATAAACACAAAACATATAAAGGGTGAGGAGGGGAAGAAGACAGAACAATCACAACAATTCCTTGAACTTTTTAAGACAATGAACAGATGTGTAGGTGGGGGAGTGGAGATAGGGAGGGGGAGGAGGAACAGGTAAAGGATCATGAAAATCAACTACAATGTGTACTCAGAATATAAAAAAAAATTTAAAAAAACATTTGCAATAGCATAAAACAAAGTACTTAAGAATAAATCTGCAGAAAATGAGAGACCTGTGCATAACAAAAATATTGTTATGGTAAAGAAGACCTAAATAAATGGAAGATTTACATTGTACATGGATCAGAAGACTGAATATTATTAAGATGTCACAATTTCAAAATGCAGATTCAGCATAGAGTTAGTACAATCCCAGTCAAAATCCCGGCAGCCTGTGTATGTGTGTAAAATGATAGCCTGATCCTAAAACTTTTGTAGATCTGCAGAGGACCTAGAAGTAGTCAAACAACTCAGAAAAGGAAGAAAAAAATTGGAAGAGTAACATTACCTGAATTTTCAGGAATTATTTTAAAATTATGATAATGAAGACACTGTGGTATTGACACTAAGAATATACTAATAGGTTGATGACAAAGGATTTGTATCCANTGTTTATGCTTGTTTTCAGATTTCCTAGTGGTAAAAGGGCTGTGTGTCCACTCAGACTTGTCTGATGATGACATTGCTCAGATCAGCATTTGCTAGCATTTTGCTCTGTGACAGCTGGGTCTGTCATCCAGTGCATAGCTTATGGTTGGTTTATCTCCGTCAGTATAAGGACAGAGTTGTATGTTACTATGTGGTAGAGTAGGCTGGAATGGCTAAGGGATTAGGGCATTGGACCATTGGGTAAGATGTGTGCTGTTTAATCATTACAGCTTTTTTAGATAATAAGAAGAATTTTTGTATCATCCTTACCAAGGCCAGTCCCTGTTGAAAGTCCTAATCATATATTCATTCTATTCTCAGATGAACCCTATGATGAAACTGAGGCACAGTTTCGTAGGCTCCTGAGAGCAGTGTAAATAAGCTCCTGAGATCACACTCCTGGTGGATCTGAGACTTGATCTCAGGCCAGTCTGGTTCCTGAGTATGTGTTCTCAGTCTAATGCCTCTGGAACAGGAAGGCATCTACGGATACTGTAAATTGTTAAAGAAGAAGTTGAAAGAATTTTATTTCCAGCAGTATGGCTGTAAGTACCAGCTGAAAACCATAAAACATCTGGAATACATATGAAGAACCATTTGTTAGAAAATGTACCAATGAGGGCCGGCCCGGTGGTGCACTCGGTAGAGTGTGGCGCTTGGGAGCGAGGCTGCGCTCCCAACGAGGGTTTGTATCCCATATAGAGACCGGTCCGCTCACTGGTTGAGTGCGGTGCGGGCGCGACACCGAGGGTTGCGATCCCGTTGCCGGTCGCGGTACGGGCACGACACTGAGGGTTGTGATCCCGTTACCGGTCACGAAAAAAGACAAAAAGGAAAAAAAAAAGAAAATGTACCAATGAGCTGCAAAATAATTAAGAGTTCTCAAAGGCAAAAAAGAAAAATTTTTTAATGGAAGCAGAAACCCAAAGTACTGAAGCCACTTTTTACCCTTGGTATATCTGGCAGACATCAAATTGACCTTTTTTTCCACACAGCTTGGAGTGGGGAGGAAGCAGTAAAATAGCATGCAAAGCTTAGGGCCGGCCAAGGCTGGAGAACCAGTAGGAGACCTTGGGAAGTTGAGACCCCAAAAGGATAGACTTAGCATAAGGGTGGAGTGAACTATGAATAGACCTGTCCACTTCCCCCACCCCCATAGCCTCTGGAACAGCAAGGAAGATTGTCCTGAGGGAAAACGTCTCCCTCAAGAGTATGTATGTAACCACGAGCAGCCCTTAAGGTGGTTTATTTGCACAACCTGAATAGTCTTAAAAAGTCTCGAGCTGGGCGCTCTCCACTCCACCATATTCACTGTGTGATACCGTGAGTTGCTGTAGTCACCACCAGAACAAGACCCTCACCAGATGTGTTTCATGGACTTTGGACTTACCAGCCTCCAAAACTTGAATGTCTTTATTTCTTTTCTTTTCTTTTTTTAAAGATGACCAGTAAGGGGATCTTAACCCTTGACTTGGTGTTGTCAGCACCACGCTCAGCCAGTGAGCAGAGACCTGTGCATAACAAAAATATTGTTATGGTAAAGAAGACCTAAATAAATGGAAGATTTACATTGTACATGGATCAGAAGACTGAATATTATTAAGATGTCACAATTTCAAAATGCAGATTCAGCATAGAGTTAGTACAATCCCAGTCAAAATCCCGGCAGCCTGTGTATGTGTGTAAAATGATAGCCTGATCCTAAAACTTTTGTAGATCTGCAGAGGACCTAGAAGTAGTCAAACAACTCAGAAAAGGAAGAAAAAAATTGGAAGAGTAACATTACCTGAATTTTCAGGAATTATTTTAAAATTATGATAATGAAGACACTGTGGTATTGACACTAAGAATATACTAATAGGTTGATGACAAAGGATTTGTATCCAAAATATATATAATACTTCCAAAAATGCAACAATAAGAAAACAATCCAGTTAGAAAGGGTGAGAAAGATATGAGCAGACATTTCACCAACAAGTATATATAGACAGCAAATAAATGAAAATATGTTCAATATCATTAGCCATTAGGAAAAAAGAAAATTAAAATTGTAATATCCCTGCACACCTGTTAGAATGGTTAAAATAGAAAGTACTGATAACAAAATTCCGGCAAGGATGCTGAGAACGGATCTATCATACATTGCTGATGGAAATGTATAATTTCACAGCCACTCTGAAAAATATTTGCCAGTTTACTTATGACAGTAAGTGCAATTACACACAATCACACAATTTTACTCGAGCATTTATCCCAGAGAAATGAACTTACGTTCACACAAAAACCTGTACACAGATGCTCATAGCAACTTTATCAGTAATAGCCAAAAATCAGAAGTAACCCAAGTGTCCTTCAGGTGTGGATGGTTGGACAACTGGTACGTCCATACCGTGGAATATTACTCAACAGTAAAAGGGAGCAAATGACACACCCAGTAACTTGGATGGATCTCAAGGGAATTACACTGAGCAAAAAAAGCCAGTGCTGAGAGGCTATGTATTGTATTATTCCATTTATATAACATTCGTATAACTTCGTATAATGTATGCTATACGAAGTTATTACGTGTGCATCCCTAATTGAAAATTAGAAATATGAAATGCTCCAGTGAGCATTCCCTTTGAGCCTCATGTCAGCATTCAAACAGTTTTCGATTTTGGAGCATTTCTGATTTCTGATTTTAGGGTTGCTCAATCTGTAACAGATTTTTACTGCCTTCCAGGTAACTGGCAGAAGCCAAACAGATTGTGAAAGAGTCAATATTTTTCCTTTAACATCAGCAACAAGTCAGGGATGTCTGTTCTTACCACCTCTGTTCGCTGTGTTGTACTGGAGGTTCCAGACTGTGCAGTAAGGCAAGAAACAGAAATAAAGGATGTCCAGAGTGGAAAGAAAGAAAAAACTGTCTTTATATTTACAGATGACATGATTGTCTATGAAGAAAATTTTCTGGACTCTGGAAACAAGCTACTAGAACTAATAAGTGATTTTATCAAGGTTGCAGGATACAAAGCAATGTACAAAAGTCAATTGCTGTTTCTTTATGCTAGCAATGAACAATTAGTAATTGAAATTAAAAATCAACATTTGCTAGAGAGACTTAAGAGCCTCTGGGACCACATGTCCTGAAATGGCCACACCAGAAAAGGCAGGCACCACAGGACCTCCAGCCCAGGCTGGTCCCTGCTGCTTAGAGAGAATTAAGAGCCTCTGGGCCCACATGCCCCAAGACAGCCATGCTGGAAAAGGCAGGTGCCACAAGACCCTCAGCCCAGGCTAGTTCCTGCTGACCAGAATTGGCAGTCCCTTCAGGATCCAAGCCAGACATCAGGTTGAAATGAGTGGACTGTGATGCCCACTGCAACAATGACAAAACACCAAAGGAAAGATACCAGAAATATGAAAAATCAAGAAACTACATTACCATCAAAGGAAAATAATAATTCACAAGTACTAGATCCTATAGAACAGGAAGTGTTTGAAATGACTGACAAGGAATTTAGAGCAACAATTCTAAGGAAACTAAATGAGATACAAGAAAGCTCAGACAACACAATGAGATGAGAAAAAATATACAGGATCTGAAAAAGAAAAGGTACAAAGAAATCAGTGCCTTGAAAAAGAATGTAGCAAAGCTTGTGGAGCTGAAGGATTCATTCAACAAAATAAAAAACAAGAGAGTAACCAGCAGGATAAAACAAGCAGAAGAATTTCTGACCTTGAAGATAGGCTGTTTGAATTAATGCAGGCAGACCAGAAAAAAGAATTTAAAAAATTGAAGAAAGTCTAAGAGAAATAAGAGACAACCTTAAGTGCTCAAATATCCAAATTGTGGGTATTCTAGAAGGGAAGGAAAAAGGAAATGGCATTGAAAATATTTAATGAAATAATAGCAGAAAACTTCCCAGGTATAGGGAAAGTCACAGATCTTCACATACAGGAGGCCCAAATATCCCCAAATATATTGAACCCAAAGAGGTCCTACTAAAGACATGTGATACTCAAACTGGGAAAACTCAAAGACAAAGAATCTTAAGAGCTGCAAGAGAGAACCATCAAGTCACCTATAAGGGAGCACCAATCAGAATAATGTCAGACTTTTCATCAGAAACCTTAAAAGCCAGAAAAGAATGGGATGATATATTCAAAATACTGAAGGACAAAAATTGCCAGCCAAGAATACTTTACCCAGCAAGGCTATCCTTCCAAAATGAAGGACAAATAGTATATTTCTAAGACAAAAACTGCAGAGTTGTCTACCACACCACCAGCCTTCCAAGAAATTCTAAAGGAAGTACTGGGTTGATACCACAAAAACAACGATCACTGCCATGAATACTCAAGAAAGAACAAAATCTACTAGCAAAACAAAAATGCAAACAATAAATAACAGTTTACCACCCCAAGAAACCAACAAATACAGAAGACAGACAGAAAATTAGGAAGAAAGGAACAAAAGGTACTTAAGACATCTAAACAAAAATGAATAAAATGCTAGGAGTAAACCAACACCTTTCAATAATAACTCTAAATGTAAAGGGATTAAATTCCCCATTCAAAAGACACTGACTGGATTAAAAAGATGGACCCAACAATATGCTTCCTTCAAGGGACTCACCTGACCTGTAAAGACACACATAGACTAAGATTACAGGATGGAAAAAGATATATCATGCAAATAGAAATGAAAAACAAGGTGGAGTACCTATTCTTATATCAAATGAAATAGACTTTAAAGCAAAAAACATAAAAAGAGATAAAGAAGGCCACTATATAATGATAAAAAGATCTATCCATCAAGAAGAGATAACATTCATAAACATATACACACCCAGTGTTGGAGCAGCCACATTTATAAAGCAAACACTATTAGATCAAAAGAATGAGACAGACACTCACACCATAATAGCGGGGGACCTGAACAGCCCACTCAACATTGGACAGATCATCTAGGCAGAAAATCAATAGAGAAATACAAGATCTAAACACTTTAGACAAGTTGGACTTGGCAGATATCTACAGAACATTCCACCCAACAAACTCAGAATATTCATTCTTCTCATGAGCATATGGAACATTCTCCAGGATAGATCACATGTTATGTCACAAAGCAAGTCTCACCAAATTCAAAAAAATTGGAATTATTCCATGTATTTTTTCTGATCACAATGGATTAAAGTTAGAAATCAAGAATAAATGAAACTCTGGAAATGATACAAACACATGGAAATTACACAGCATTCTATTTAATGACATATTAGTCTAAGAAGAAATTAAACAGGAAATCAAAAAATTTCTTGAAACTAATGAATATAATGACACATCATACCAAAACCTGTGGGATCCTTCACCCTAAGGATCTAGAAACACAAGAACAATCCAAACCCAGAGTTAGTAGATGGAAAGAAATAATTAAGATCAGAGCAGAACTAAATGAAATAGAAACCTGAAAAACAACACAAAAGATCAATGAAACAAAAACTTGGTTTTTGGAAAAGATAAATATAATCAACAAACCTTTAGCAAGGCTAACTAAGAAAAAAGAGAGAAGACCCAAATAACAAAAATTAGAATTAAAAATGGTGATATTACAACTGATACCTCACAAATACAAGAAATCATTAGAGACTACTAAACAAATATATGCTAATAAATTTGAAAATCTGGAGGAAATGGATAAATTTCTGGACACATAAAAACTACCAAAACTGAGCCAAGAAGATATAGAAAATCTTGGAAAGCCCAGGACTGATGGGTTCACTGCAGAGTTCTACCAAATCTACAAAGAGGAACTGATACCAATTCTCTACAAACTGTTCCAAAAGATTGAAACAGAGGCCATTCTCCCAAACACATTCTATGAGGCAAACATCGCCCTGATTCCAAAACCAGACAAAGATACATCAAAAATAGAGAACTACAGGCCAATATTCTTGATGAATATAGATGCAAAAATCTTCAACAAAATACTAGCTAACAGAATACAGCAGCACATACAGAAAATTATACACCATGATCAAGTGGGATTCATCCCAGGGATGCAAGGTTGGTTCAACATATGCAAATCAATAAATGTGATACACCACACCAAGGACAAAAACCATATGATCATGTCTATAGATGCTGAAAAAACATTTGACAAAATTCAACATTCTTTCATGATAAAGACTCCACGAGTTAGGTACAGATGGGAAATATCTCAACACAATTAAAGCCATATATGATAAGCCCACTGCCAATATCATTCTGAATGGGGAAAAGCTTTAACCTTTTCCGTTAAGAACAGGAACTAGACAAGGATGCCCACTCTCACGACTCCCATTCTACATACTATTGGAAGTACTAGCCAGAGCCATCAGAGAAGGAAAGGAAACAAAGGGCATCCAGATTGGAAAAAGATGAGGTCAAACTGTCCCTGTTTGCGGATGATATGATCCTATATATTGAACAGCCTAAAGACTCTACAAAAAAGCTTCTGGAGTTGATAATGATTTTAGCAAAGTTGCAGGATACAAAATCAACACGCAAAAATCAGCATTTCTATACTCCAACAGTGAACATGCAGAAAAAAAAATCTAGAAAGCTAGCCCATTTACAATAGCCACCAAAAAAATAAAAATAAAATGCATAGGAATAAAGTTAACCAAGGATGCGAAAAATCTCTACAAAGAGAACTGCAAACCACTGTTGAGAGAAATTAAAGAGGTCACAAGAAGATGGAAAGATATCCCATGCTCTTGGATTGGAGAAATTAATATTGTAAAAATGTCCGTATTACCCAAGTGATCTACATATTCAATGCAGTTGCCATCAAAATTCCAACGACATTTTTCTCAGAAACGGAAAAAAACTATCCAGACGTTTATATAGATTAACCAAAGACCACGCATAGCCTAAAGAATCCTGAGCAAAAAAATAAAGCTGTAGGCATAACACTCCCTGACTTTAACCTAGATTACAAAGTTTTAGTAACCAAAACTTCATGGTAGTGGCATAAAAACAGATAGATGGATCAATGGAATGGAATAGAGAACCCAGAAATCAACCCATACACCTACAGCCATCTGATCTTTTTTTTTTTTTTTCCTTTTTGTCTTTTTTTCGTGACTGGCAACGGATTGCAACCCTCAGTGTCGTGCCCGTACCAGACCGGGACCGGCAAAGG
>NW_007726608.1:72755-83573 GCF_000696425.1 Galeopterus variegatus
ACCCTCGGCAGGAGCGCCGCCGCGCTCCCAATGGTGCACTGTAGCAGTGTGCCACCGGGCCGGCCCCAGCCATCTGATCTTTGACAAAGGCAGCAAGTCCATACACTGGGACAGAGACTGCCTCTTCAGCAAATGGTGCTGGGAAAACGGGATATTCATATGTAGGAGAATGAAACTAGACCTGTACCTCTCACCATATACCAAAATGAACTGAAAATGGATTAAAAAATTAGACATACATTCTGGAACAATAAAACTCATTAAAGAAAGCATAGGAGAAACACTCCAGTAAGTAGGAGTGGCTACAGATGTCATGAATAGGACCCCCAAAGCACAGGTATCTAAAGGGAAAATAAACAAAGGGGATTATATCAAACTAAAAAGCTTCTGCACAGGAAAAGAAACTCTCAGAGTGAAAAGACAACCAACAGAGTGGGAGGAGATATTTGCAAAACATACATCTAACAAAGGATTAATATTCAGAACATACAAGGAACTCAAACAACTTTACAGCAAAAATAAATAACCCAATTAAAAAATGGGTAAAGGAGCTGAATAGGCATTTCTCAAAGGGAGATATCTGAATGGCCAGCAGACACATGAAAAAATGCTCAACATCACTCAGCATCTGGGAAATGCAAATCAAGACCACTTTGAGATATCTCACTTCAGTCAGGATGGCTAATATACAAAAGACAGAATGATATTGCTGGAGAGGTTGCAGAGAAAAGGAACTCTCATACACTGTTGGTGGGGCTAATATACAAAAGACAGAATGATATTGCTGGAGAGGTTGCAGAGAAAAGGAACTCTCATATACTGCTGGTGGGGCTGCAAAATGGTGCAGCCTCTATGGAAAATGGTATGGAGGTTCCTCAAACTATTACTGATAGATCTCCCATGTGACCCAGCTATTCCACTGCTAGGAATATACCCAGAGGAATGGAAATCATCATGCCGAAGGGATACCTGTACTCCAGTGTGAATTGCAGCTCTATTTATAATAGCCAAGAGTTGGAACCAGCCCAAATGTCCATCATCAGATGAGTGGATAAAAAATATATATAATACTTCCAAAAATGCAACAATAAGAAAACAATCCAGTTAGAAAGGGTGAGAAAGATATGAGCAGACATTTCACCAACAAGTATATATAGACAGCAAATAAATGAATGAAAATATGTTCAATATCATTAGCCATTAGGAAAAAAGAAAATTAAAATTGTAATATCCCTGCACACCTGTTAGAATGGTTAAAATAGAAAGTACTGATAACAAAATTCCGGCAAGGATGCTGAGAACGGATCTATCATACATTGCTGATGGAAATGTATAATTTCACAGCCACTCTGAAAAATATTTGCCAGTTTACTTATGACAGTAAGTGCAATTACACACAATCACACAATTTTACTCGAGCATTTATCCCAGAGAAATGAACTTACGTTCACACAAAAACCTGTACACAGATGCTCATAGCAACTTTATCAGTAATAGCCAAAAATCAGAAGTAACCCAAGTGTCCTTCAGGTGTGGATGGTTGGACAACTGGTACGTCCATACCGTGGAATATTACTCAACAGTAAAAGGGAGCAAATGACACCCAGTAACTTGGATGGATCTCAAGGGAATTACACTGAGCAAAAAAAGCCAGTGCTGAGAGGCTATGTATTGTATTATTCCATTTATATAACATTCTTGAAATGACAAAATTATAGAAGTGGAGACAGATTAGTGATTGCCAGGGATAAGGGTGGGTATGGGGAAGGGAGGAAGGGAGATGGGTGTGGCTATAACAGGGCAACATGAGGGAGCTTCATGGGATGGAACAATTCTCTATCTTGGCTGTGGTGGTCAGTGTACAGACCTACACATGTAATAGAATTGCATAGAACTAAACACTTAGAAGTAAAACCAGAAATCTGAGTCAGGTCTGCAGATTGTACCAATGTTTCTTGCCTGTTTTTGACAATGTGCTGTAATTATATAAGATGTTACCGTGTCAAACGGGACCTCTCTATGTTTTGCAACTTCAATCCGTAATTTCAAAATAAAGCAAAAAACTAAAAAAGGCATACTCTCAAGAAATACATACAGATAAGATAAAACTATACAGAAAAGAAAGGGAAAGGGAAACACAAATTTGGAAAATAGAAAGGGGAAGCAGGGGGAGGACCGTGTAGGTAAATGTCAGTTGTCAAGATTTAAATTTCCTTGTTGAATGGATGGTTCCTGGGGGTTTACTACATTATTCAAATAAATTAATGGCCATGCAAAGGACTAATGATGAAAACGTGTCATGATTGGTGATTATGGTTATTCTAATTCTGTGCACCTGAGGCTGGAAGGAAACAGGCTTTGGAAGGGGTGAGAGTAGGGTGGATGCCATCACCAGACCAGAGTTAATCACAGATTTTTGGAAGACTGGAAGTGACTGGGAGTATGGTAAAAAGCAAAACAGAAAGATGACAGTCATCACTAAGAAAGTGCCCGAAGAAGGCAGCAGGGGCTGACTTTTGCACAGTTGCACAGGCGGGTCTCTCCCTGGAGAAGGCACATGGTGGTGGCTGGCACTGATGAGTATGGCTATGCACACCAGGGCCCAAGGTGTGGTTCGGCAGCCTGTGGCGTTCCCAGCCCCTCAAGAGGAATGCCTAGACATATATCCCCCCCGTCCCCATAATAGCTGTTCCCTGCTATAGCTGGGGCAGCCTCCTTTAGTAATAGTGATGGAAATATATTTTGTATTTTATTCTTAATTTTACCAAAGCTACTTTGTATATAATTTGCTTAGCTTCATAATACCTGCCAAAGGGGTGTCTTGTCTATGCCAAGATGCTTTCTTTGCAGAGCCCATCTGTTATGGACTGAATGTGTCATATGGCTATGCACACCAGGGCCCAAGGTGTGGTTCGGCAGCCTGTGGCGTTCCCAGCCCCTCAGGAGGAATGCCTAGACATATATCCCCCCCGTCCCCATAATAGCTGTTCCCTGCTATAGCTGGGGCAGCCTCCTTTAGTAATAGTGATGGAAATATATTTTGTATTTTATTCTTAATTTTACCAAAGCTACTTTGTATATAATTTGCTTAGCTTCATAATACCTGCCAAAGGGGTGTCTTGTCTATGCCAAGATGCTTTCTTTGCAGAGCCCATCTGTTATGGACTGAATGTGTCCCCTCAAAATTCATATGTTGAAACACTCATCCCCAATATGATAGTATCAGAAGGTGGAGCCTCTGGGGGGTAATTAGATTTAGATGAGGTCATGAGGATGGAGCCCCTCTGATGGGATTAGTGTCCTCATAAGAAGATGAGATGAGAGCACTCTCCAATGCCATGTGAGGATACAGCAAGAAGAGGGCTGTCCAAAACCCAGAAAGAGGGCTCTCACCAGGAACCTGATCATGCTGGTACCCAGCCTGTGGGACTTCCTGGCCTCCAGAATCATGAGAATTTTCTGTTGTTTAAGCCACCCAGTCTATGTGTTTGTTATGGCAGCCCAAGCTGACTAAGTCACCATCTCTGGCAGTCACATTCCATTATAGTAGTGATAATATCCCTTCAGGAGCATCTGCAGCCTCCCCATCACCACTAGCCTCTCACTGCCTCACTCAACCACACTCATCCGTACTTCCAAGAGTTTTTTAAAGAATTTTTTTAATTAAAACTTTAATGTTTTATATAATGTCATATATGACACACACATAGCTAACATGATCCGCAGTGAGGGAAAGTTTAAAGCTTTTCCTCTAAGAACAGGAACAAGATATGGGTGCGTACTCCGTTCCTATCTAACATAGTACTGAAAATTCTAGCTAGAGCAATTAGGCAAGAGAAAGAAAGAAAGGGCATCCAAATTGGAAACAAGGATGTCAAATTTCCCTGTTCACAGATGACATGATGTTATATATCTTATATATACATAAAACCTAAAGACTCCACCAAAAAACTCTTAGAACTGATAAATGGATTCAGTAAAGTTGCAGGACACAAAATCAATATACAAATATTGTTGGGGTGAGCAGGACTGAAACCATGTTGGGACCTAAAACTTCATGGGCTATAGGCAAATTTTTAAAAGACAGTTTTTTTCTTGGCATGTATTTCTCTGAATTCCCTCTTTTCCCATAGTTATTTGATATTTTGAACTTCTGTTATGGGACAAGATGATATTATTTAGATGGATGTAAAGTTGTTTTCCAGCCAGCCTGGAGCTGCAATCTTGCAGACCCTGGGAAACTAAGGAAGACATCAATAAAGCAGTGCTGATTCCACTGTCCAGCAAGACCATGAGATAACAGCAAGGATGGGAGCAGAAACCAGACAGAATCTTGGGGAGACTGCACATGGCCCCTTGCACATCCCCCTCCCTCCTGCTTTTCATTTCCCACATTCTATTTCTCCATCTCCTCTTTAACCAGGAAAACCTTAAAGTGGGGGGGACAGTTCTAGTTTGTCTCCTCAGATGTCTGGTGATAAACTTGCTGCCTCACACCAGCATTTGGGAATGACAAGTCTTTCATTTCTGAGCAGAAAGCAGCAGGACCTGGATGCTAGTAACAATATCAATAGCATTTCTATTCACCAAAAACAAACTAGCAGAAAAAGGAATCAAGAAAGCAATCCCATTTACAATACCCACTCCTCCCCCCCACAAAAAAATCCAGGGATAAATTTAACAGAGGAGGTGAAAGATCCCTACAATGAAAATTACAAAACACCGATGAAAGAAATTAAAGAGAACACCAAAAAATGGAAAGATATTTGATGTTTATTGATTGGAAGAATTAATATTGTCAAAATGACCATATAACCCAAAGTGATCTGCAGATTCAATGCAATCCCTATCAAAATACCAATGACATTCTTCACAGAAATAGAAAAAACAATTTTAAAATTTGCATGGAACCACAAAAGACCCCGAGTACTCAAAGCAATCTTGAGCAAAAAGAATAAAGCAGGAAGCATTACATTACCTGAATTCAACGTATACCACACAGAAGGCTGGCTTTTTAGCACAGTTGGTTAGAGCATGGTGTTGTAACACCAAGGTCAAGGGTTTGGATAGCACTGGCCAGCCACCAAAAACAAACAAAAACAAAAATCTACAAAGCTATAGTAACCAAAACAGCATGGTACTGGCATAAAAACAGACACATGGACCAATGGAACAGAATAGAGAGCCCAGAAAGAAATCACATATTTACAGCCAAGTCATGTTTGACAAAGGCTAAAACATACATTGGGGAAAGGACAGCTTCAACAAATGGTGCTGGGAGAAATGGATATCCATATGCAGAAGAATGAAATGGCATTCATCTCCCGTTTACCAAAATCAACTCAAAATGGACTAAAGACTTAAATGTAAGACTTCAAACCATAAAACTACTAGAAGAAAACATAAGGGAAACACTCCAAGACGTTAGTCTGGGCAAAAATTTTATGGAGAAGACTAATGAAGCACAGGCAACAAAAGCAATAGTGAATAAATGGGATTACATCAAACTAAAAAGCTTCTGCACAGCAAAAGAAACCATCAACAGAAGAGGCAACCAGCAGAGTGGGAGAATATATTTGCAAACTATCCATCTGACAAGGGATCAATATCTAGAATATACAAGGAACTTAAACAACTCAACAGCAAAAATGAACAAATACACACACACACAAACAAAAACGCACACACAAATAATCTGAGTAAAAAATGGGCAAATGACCGGAATGGACACTTCTCAAAAGAAGACATACAAGTGGCCAACAGGTTTATGAAAAAATGTTCAACATCACTAACATCAGAGAAATGCAAATCAAAACCACAATGAGATATCATTCCTCCCCAGTTAGAGTGGCTATTTCCAAAACAAAAATTAACGGGCCGGCCCGTGGCTCACTCGGGAGAGTGCGGTGCTGATAACACCAAGGATCCGGGTTCGGATCCCATATAGGGATGGCCGGTTCGCTCACTGGCTGAGCGTGGTGCTGACAGCACCAAGTCAAGGGTTAAGATCCCCTTACCGGTCATTTTTTAAAAAAAATTAACAAATGCTAGCAAGGATGTGGAGAAAGGGGTGCACTCCTACACTGTTGGTGGGACTGTAAATTAGTACAGCCATTATGAAAAACTGTATGGAGGTCCTCAAAAGATAAAAATAGAATTACCATATGATCTAGCAATCCCACTGCTGGTTATTTATCCAAAGGAAAGGAAATAAGCATATGGAAGAGATATCTGCACCCCCATGTTTACTGCAGCACTATTCACAGTAGCCAAGATATGGAATCAACCTAAGTGTACATCAACAGATGAATGGATAAAGAAACTGTGGTATATATACACTGCTCAGTCATGAAATAAAAATTAAATCCTGTCATGAGCAGCAACACGGACAAGCCTGGAAGACAATATGTTAAGTGAAATGTTAGGCATAGAAAGATTAATTCCACATGTTCTCACTTACATGTGGGAGCTAAAAAAAAAAAGTTGAACTTTTAGAAGTAGAGAATAGAATTGTGGTTACTAGAGACTGGAAAGGGGTGGAGGAGGGGGACAGTGAGAGGTTAGTTAATGGACACAATATTACAGCTATATAGGAAAAATAAGTTCTAGTGGTGTACAGCAGTGCTAGGCATCTGTAATTAATAATTTATTGTATGTTCTCAAGTGGCTAGAAGAAAGGAGCTCAAATGTTCTCATCACAAAGAAATGATAAATTTTTGAGATGATGAGTTTGCTAACTACCCTGACTTGACCACTACATATTGTATACATGTATTAAAATATAACTCTAAGCCCCATAAATGTGTACAATCAATGTTTCAATTAAAAAACAAGTTTAAAAAATTGAAGTGGAAAACTTTTATTTTCCCTTATTTTTTTAGAACAGTTTTAGATTTAAGGGGATCAAATGAGCAGCTAGTACAGAAGGTTCCTATGTACCTCCTGCCCACTGCCCCCCACAATTTCTCCTGTTATTAACATCTTACGCTAGTACAGTACATTTGTTAAAATTAAAAAGAGAAGAGTGTATCCCAGCTCCAGTGGATAGAGAGAGAGCTTTGCCTTTTGTCTCCATTTTTGTTCTCTCCAGGCCCCCAGCAGACTGGATGGTTCCCACCCACACTGAGGGCAGGTCTTTCCCCCACAGTCTACTCAGGCTCTCATGCTAATCTGTGCTGGAAACACCCTCATGGACACACCTAAAGAGATGGCTTTACCAGGTTTCTCAGCATTTCTTAATCTAATCAAGTTGACACCTAGAAATAACCTTCACAATTACTTTCTTGATTTTATTGCTCAAACTGTTCCAGTTTTGGCCACTGAGAGATCTTGCAGTCAGCTCCTGTGCCCCCTTGACATACCCCATCAATATTGTGTGTGTGTGGTTTTATCATTGGTGAGTGAGCACTTCCTTACTTGCTGGCACTACAGATGCTCGAAACTCACCTTGCACATTTCCTGCCTCTAAGGAGCTTTGGTTCCTTTTATTGGAGAGTGGCATGAGACACCAAGATCTGGGCATTGGGTGTGCTCATTGACACTATGGTCAGCCAAGTGTTTGCTTTGACATAAACTCTCCACTCCAAGCAAACTGTTCCTGCATTTCCTGTTACTAATCTTGGCTTTCCCATCTATGTCTTCCTCACCTCCAGCCCCAGGCCATCAAATCCCCAGGGAGCCGTCATATCCTGCGTGATTCCCCAGCCAGAAGTTGCCTCTCTGTTCTCTGACATCCCAGAGCACTTTGCACTTCAGCGCCACAGAGAACACATGTTGACTTGGAGTTTCCTGACCTGTCTTCGTGCCACTCCTTGGTTCTTGGTCTTAAGGGCAGGCCACTGTCTCTAGTCATTGACTTTCTGGAAGATCCTAGCTCAGTGGCTAGGCTCATGCCTCTAGACCTGTTTTGGAACTTGAAAATATATCATCACCTGTCACAGAGGACTGGAAAAGCTCTGGCTGCTCCATTCTTTCTACCTCAACTTGTCTGCTGCCAGCCGAAGCCACGTTTCTCCTGGGGAGACCTGTCACAGAGGACTGGAAAATCTCTGGCTGCTCCATTCTTTCTACCTCAACTTGTCTGCTGCCAGCCGAAGCCACGTTTCTCTTATAACGTGTGATACTGCACTCTAACTGAGAGGAAGCAATTTAATAAGAATCTCAATTTAGGAGGTGTCAGCTGAAGTTTGGAGATAAGATTTATTGCCATTAATTGTTTTGAATAACCCCAAGTTGACTACTTTTTTCAAACTGTCTATACCAGCCAGTTAATATCATGTTAAACTGTTTCTTCCCATTTCTAATTAGAATAAAAGTCTGATATGAAAAAGGAGTTTTAAAAGACTGAATTGAGGAATTTATGTAAATAGGAAAATAAACTCATAGATTTTCAAGGAACAAGTGTCAAGAGGTTTCTGAGGTAGAGGGGACCCTACAATTTACCAAGTCATTTTCTTAGGTTTGGAGCAAGGGAAAAGCAATACAGCAACTGACCAAAAACACTATCCCACAGAGGCTCTCCTTTTAAGGAGTTAAGATTGTGCTCAAATTCTAGTGTAACCTGCCAGGGCTTGGGAAGCAGAGGGTCCACCGTGAGCATATTATTCAGAATCCAGATGAGAGAAAATGTTTCTCCTCTGGGTGCAAAGTTACCCCATATTCATCTTAACGAACTAGATCCAATTAAACTAGTCAGCAGGAAGCCAGTGTAACCCACCAGCTCTGAGGAAATGACCAGAGGCCAAAGAGGATTATTTTCATCTCCTACAACTGGAGACATAATGGTCTTGTTTTCCTCTTGCCCAGGGTTGGGGTTTTCTCTCTCTTTCTGGTGCTCTAAATCCAGGTGCCATTTTTACCACAAAGCTCCCTTGTGAGTTACTTTAGTCCCTTGCAGTTTTTACTGAGTGTATGGATTACACTCGACACAGCTCCTGAGGAGATCTATGAGGACAGGGAATCGATGACTGGAGGAGAGGACATTTAGAAGGACAGATGACCCCTGCTCCTATCTCACCCTTGTGCACTTCTGGCTTGAGCTGAGGTGATACACTGCTGTCATCAAAGGAGCTGAGTGGACGTGCTGGAAGGGTCAGCTGGGACCTTTTCTCCTAGGAGGAAAGCTACCTGGGAACGTCCTGGTCTCGGAACTATTATTCCCCTCATCCCTGGTCCCTGGTACACCAGTTTAGGAAGGTATTGCTCAAGGGGACAGTGGCTAGAGCCTCATGGAAGCCATTGTCCTCCAGTGATGAATGAAACTATTCTCAGAGTAATGACCATTTTCTTAAATATGATCCTGTAGGGAAAATATAGGAAAATGGCCAGGGCCCTTCAGATGTTCAGAATTTTGTGGAGCGTTTGATGTGAATATGCACGTGCACCCGGGTGTTCCTTGGCTATTGTCTAATGTAATTGTGCATGTAGTGGGTTAGAAATCTAGATTCTCCTTTGATCTTAGAATAGGGTTTTTAGGTAATGCATGTACGGAGCTAAAAGGCTCTTGAGCAGGGGACAATAGTCCACAGATAAGTTTGGCAAAAGCCATCTAATCAATTCTAATCACTGTATAGGGATGGGATCGTGTACTTTGACTGTTTTAGGTCGCTGGAAGGACTATTGACTATTTAACCTACTGATTGTTCTTAAAATATGTTAATGTAGAGCTAGGGCTTGGTCTGGAGCTCACAGACCCCTCAAGCCCACTCACAAACCCTTCACACACAGGTCTACAAGCTAGGTAATCAGCAAAAAGGTCTTTGGAGCCTTGATTGAAGAAGGAATAGTCTTTATTCAGCACACACAACCCTATGAGACAAGCCATCCACAGAGAAACTCCAAAACTCAACTGCTGCCAGCAAAGTCCAAAGACAAATTGAACAGCTGCCAGAAGAGTAAACATGCTCTATTTTTAGATGCAAGCTCTGCAGACCAGCTCTACTAACTAACTGAAGAACACACAATAGCAATTAACTAAAAAGATACATTGGTGCACGCACTCACTCCACCCACACGCAACTTATTTACAAAGAAATGAGAATGTGCTGCTCTACCCCCACCTGGACCTGAGTCCGGGAGCCTGACCAAATTATCCTATTCTCCCCACAGTTACTGAAACTGCTTGAATGCTGTTTAAATATGCTAAGGAAATCGCTGTAGGAAGTATGTGGGGGAAAAAGTGTTGACTAAGGGCAAGCTGTTTGTTGGTGGATCAACTTAGCTTTTTACAAATGCATTCTCGAACGTCCCATTGTTAATTTACTGCTGTTACTAGTTTTACACTGCCTGTTTTTATGTCCTTCTTTGATGATCGAATTAACTGATTTTTCTTGTGAAACTTCCTTGTCTTGTCAATAAAAGGAAAGGTGGATTTTGAATTGCGGCTGCTCCCCTGATAGGCAGCAGTCCCTCCAGGCCTGATTCATGTTACCTTGAGTGAATTATTTCTTTCTTTTTTTCATCTTGGTTACACAGAGGGAAGTGTAACAGCTCATGTGCGCCCAGGTGTCCCAGGTTACAGACTTAAGTATAAAGGACAGCAGCACTGATCCACAGGGCCTCCCACCTTGGGATGCCCCCAGGGGGGCCACAGGGAGGCCGCTACTGCTGCTGGAGGCTGATGCTGCAAGCTGTTGCTGCCAGTGCCCCTGGGATGCCCTGAGAGGCCACTGCCACTGCTCCTGCTGCTGCTGCTGCTAAAAGCTGCTTCTGCTGCTACTGCTGAAGACTGAGCTCATGTCATCTGACAGTGGCTCCCAGGATCTTTCCCAATTACCTAGTGTGGAACTGTGTGTAAGGGATCTATGACCCAACCTAGCA
>NW_007726608.1:83583-88813 GCF_000696425.1 Galeopterus variegatus
GTTGCTGCCAGTGCCCCTGGGATGCCCTGAGAGGCCACTGCCACTGCTCCTGCTGCTGCTGCTGCTAAAAGCTGCTTCTGCTGCTACTGCTGAAGACTGAGCTCATGTCATCTGACAGTGGCTCCCAGGATCTTTCCCAATTACCTAGTGTGGAACTGTGTGTAAGGGATCTATGACCCAACCTAGCATGTGAGGGGTCTGGTGATCCAGACTGTAGAATGGATTTGAAGGGTCTGAGCCCTACCCCTGACAATACAAATGGAAACTTAGTATAACTAAAATAATGGAACATTTTGGCTTTAGTTATGAATTGTCTGTAGCAATACAATTGGCTACATTGGCAGGAGTCTGACAATGACTCCAACCAGACAATTAGCATAGCTATGGCCCTAACCCTACAACTGGCAAGTCGGCATGATTCTGGGCAGGTAAAAGAAGCCAGCAATTGGTGTCATGGGTAGGATGCCAAGCAGGTAAAGAAGCAAAAGGCCCCTTGGGAAGGGGAGGAAAGGTGGCTACCCTTGGGTATGTGGTGTCCAGTGTGGTTGCTTTCCTGTTGGCCAGGGTGAGCCAACATGGACCAGAAACCCCATGAAGTGGCACAGTTTTGAGGTTTGCAGCAGAAAGCAGACAAGTTGGAAGTGTGTATGCATGCCCTGGAGGCTGAACTACAGCAACAGATCACTCCTGCTCTGACACAAGGATGATGACGAACCTGACAGTGAGTTGGGGGAGACTGTGCATCTCCTGGAATGACCTGTTGCTCATCAGAAAGTGAAGAATAAGCAGGCTATGGGACCGCGTGGACCAGTAGGCAAGCCACTGGTGACCCAGTTCACTCTCTATGTCTCATATATCCAGGTCAAATTGGTTGGCTTGGGGAAACAGTAAAGTGGCAGAAACAGGGAGAACCCCTGGCTGCTGCAGCTATGGGACCTAGGGGTGTATAGTGTGATGCGCTTTGGAGAAGATGTAGTTAATGCATGTCATGTTTGTCTGAAGGCATATGGCTCACCAGGTGCCACTTAAACCTGAGAAGGCATGGAAGGTGCTACTTAAACCCAATGGCTCACTGGGTGCCGTATAAACCCAAGAAAGCAGATGACTCACCATGTGCCATATAAACCCAAGAAAAGAGTGAGTAAAGAGTGCCACATGCAGATGGGCAGATGACTGAGGACGGGTGCCCCTGCAGAATTTCAAGTATGTTTTCACCTGGCGCAAAGGTGGAAAAGTTAGTCTCCATTACCATGTACCTGTCTCTGTGGCAGTGGTTACAGGATAGCCACAGATGTGCACAGGAGCGGTGCAGCCACTCCTGATGGACTGGGTGAATGCAGCTGTTCGAACTGTGGGTGAACACTGTAGAACTGCCTGAGACTGTGAGTGAATGGCAGTTGTAAGCTGACTTGACTCAAGTAACTCAGGAGCCAAGGATGGGGCATCTAGATGCTAATAGCCAAGATAACGGGAGAAAAGCCCTGAGGGCATCTCAGAAGTTTGGGAGAGTGTCCCTCCCATCATAGACCCTGAGGCCTAGGAGAACTGGGTTTTTCTGGAGGGCAGACCTGAGGTGACATTGTCTTTGGCACACTGATCCCTGCACTCTGGCTGCTCTGGCTGGAGCAGCCCTGTCTCAGCAGCTCTGCAGAGCACAAGCCGGAAAGCTTGGCGGCATCCACATCATGTTAAATATGCAGGCTGGTGGAACTTGAGAGCAGTGGAGGCATGGCAACCTCTACCCAGATTTTGGAAGATGTATGAAAAAGCCGGGGGACTCAGGCAGAGACCTGCTGCAGGAGTGGAGCCACTGTGGAGGTCATCTATAGAGAAATGTGGAGCAGAAAAGTGGGGTTGGAGCCCCCACAGAGAACCCCTATTGAGGCAATGTCTAGTGGAGCCAGGATGGCAGAACTGCCATCCAGAGCACAGAACTGTAGGGCCACTGGTAACATGCAGCACCCGCCTGGAAAAACTGCAGGCAGCAGGGCAGCTCAATGGGCTGCACCTGGCAGAGCCATAGAAGCAAGGCTGCCCAATGCTTTGGGGGTCCAGATGCCCCAGTGTGCTTAATGTTTGCCCGTTTGGGTTTCAGATTTGTTTGGAGCCTGTTCTTCCTCTTTCCTGGTCTATTCCTCCCTGTTGGAATGGGAATGTGTACCCAGTGTCTGTCCCACTGTATCTTGGAAGTAGATAAATTTGTTTTTGACTGTTTGCAGGTACACAGCTGAAAGGAGTTTTTCCTTTAGTCTCAGATGAGACTTTGGACTTTTGAGTTGGTGCTAGAACAAGCTAAAGACTTTTGGAACTGTTGGGATGGAATAGGTTATGTGGATGCAAGGGTCATTTATCCTTACTAAGAGGACATTGTGGAAGATTCTGAATGAGCAGATTGTATGGCGAGGAACCCTGAAGAAGTGGATTGTAGGGAAAATATAGGAAAATGGTCAGGGCCCCTCAGATGTTCAGAATCTTGCCAAGCATTTGATGTAAATATGCACATGAGCCCAGGTATTCCTTGGCTGTTGTCTAGTGTAATTGCACATGTGTGCCCAGGTGTCCTGGGTTATGGACTTAAGTATAAAGGATGAGTGGCTCTGATCCACAGGCCCCCCCCCACCCCGGGGATGCCCCAGGTGGGCCATGGGGAGGCCTCTTCTACTGCTGCAGGCTGTTGCTGCAAGACGCTCCTGCCAGTGCCCATGGTATGCCCTGAGAGGCCACTGCCACTGCTGCTGCTGCTGCTGCTGAGGACTGAGCTCATGTCATCTGCTAATGGCTCCCAGGATCTTTCCCAATTACCTAGTGTGGACCTGCATGTGAGGGGTCTATGACGCCCCTTGACATGTGAGGGGTCTGGTGACCCAGCCTGGCATGTGAGGGGTCTGGTGACCCAGTGTAGGGAAAGTGAAGGAAAATGGTCAGGACCTCTCAGATGTTCAGAATCTTTCCAAGCATTTGATGTAAATATGCACGTGTGCCCAGGTGTTCCTTGCTTATTGTCTTATGTAATTGTGCATGTGCACCCAGGTGTCCTGGTTTATGGACTTAAGTATAAAGTATGAGCGGCTCTGATCTACATGGTCCCCCACCATCATCGATGTCCCTGGGGGCACCACGGGGAGGTGGCTACTGCTGTTGGAGGCTGTTGCTGCAAGCTGTTGCTGCCAGGGCCCCCAGGATGCCCCGAGAGGCCACCGTTGCTGTTGCTGCTGCTTCTGCTGCTACTGCTACTGCTGCTGTAAGCTGCTGAGGACTGAGCTTGTGTCATCTGTCAATGGCTCTGGAGACCTTTCCCAATTACCTAGCTTGTGGACCTGCATGTGAAAGGTCTGGTGACCCAGTCTGTACAATGGGTTTGAAGGGTCTGAGCCCTAGCCCTGACAATATAAATGGAAACTTAGTATAACTAAAATAATTGGAACATTTTGGCTTTAGTTATGAATTGTCCTTAGCAATACAATTGGCTACATTAGCAGGAGTCTGACAATGACCCCAGCCAGACAATTAGCATAGATATGGCCCTAACCCTACAGACCCTGTGCCTCCTTTATGGACTAGCTGCTCACACATGGCTTACTTTAGGGCAAGGAAAGACTCTCAGAAAGGTGGCTGGCCTTGCGGTACGGCTGCCTCTCTTCTTTCTCTTTTAATACCCATATTAGGAGGTCAGAAGGAAGGGGGCAGGTGCAGATGAGTGGGAGTGAACTTCCAGAGCCCACTGCAGCCATCCAAGTACCAGCAGAAAGGCCTTGTGAGAAGGGGGGATATGTTGGGAAGGGGAGGGGCTGGGGATTCAGGCCCTCTCTCTGCTAGCATCTGTGAGCACAGGAAAAAAGGCATATTCCTGCAGACTTTCTTCATCTCCCTCAATTAATGAGGACAGTTAGAGGCCTTTCCCTTCATTTATGAAGAGCTCACACCTGGCTCTCATTACAGGTAACAGTTGGCAGCCTGGAGCAGCACGCTCTGCAAATCGTAGTGGCTTATGGCTCTTAGGTCACACTGCCCAATACAGCCAGCTGGTGAGACCCAGATAAGATTTGGAGGCTTGAGAATGTAGGGCAGTCTTCAGATCCATAAGTAGCCTGAATTTGTCATGTTTCTCTCAGGCCTCTAACGACCTCGATCTCTGTTCATGAGGGAAAGCAGTGAGCATAGAATGCCTCCTGAACTTCCCAAACTTGTCTCTTTTTCTCAGCTGGTAAACTTTGCCGCTGCTTCATTTTGAATCCGTTAAGTACCAGCTGGTACATGTGGTTTTGTAACAATAGCTGACATTTCTGAGCACTTTCCCGGTGGTCAGGCAGGCCCACCAAAGACCCTTGAAGCAGGCGTTGCTCATGTGGGAGACCAGAACATGCCTCCCTCCCCAAAGTATGAAGGAAGGATTGCTGAGCTGAAGACAGTGAAGAGGAAGCAGGTGCCCAAGAGCTTTCTCTTTGCTTTTCTCTTGTTCATTCTGTCTTTTGTTACAGGGATCTGTCCCAACTACAAATTTATGAGGGTTGAGGAGAAATTATATTTCCTTCCCAACACTTGCATTTTACAGATAAGATCAGAGAAATTAAGTAATCTTCCCAAGGCCACATGGCTGAGAAAGCAGTCAACCTAAATTACCGATTAAGTTCGATTCCACAGCTAGAGATCTTAAACATCAGGGTTTGCTATCTCTCATAAATTTCCTTACTCACGTTTGATTACCAAAATGGGATTGGGAACGTAAAGGGAATTGTTTCAGTTATTCATTGTTAGGTAACAAATCCCTGCCAAAACTTAGTGGCTTAACACACCTACCATGTATTATTTCTCATGATACTGCTGACTGACCAGGAGGTCTTCGGTTTCACATGATGGTGGGTAGGCTGGAATCCCCAAAAGGCCTCACTTCTGTGGCAGGCAGTTGGTGCTGGTTACTTACTTGGTGATCACCTGGGGCTTCCTCACGCCATGGTGACAGGGTTCTAAGAAGGAACATTCCTGGGCCAGCCCGGTGGCGCACTGCTACAGTGCGCCGCTTGGGAAGCGCGGCGGCGCTCCCGCCGAGGGTTCGGATCCCACATACAGACCGGTTCCCGCTCACTGGCTGAGTGAGGCGTGGGGGCAACGCCGAGGGTTGCGATCCCGTTGCCGGTCCCGGTCCGGTACGGGGGCGACACTGAGGGTTGCGATCCGTTGCCGGAACCGGAAAAAAAAAAAAAAAAAAAAAAAAAAAAAAAAGTACTTATCA
>NW_007726608.1:89745-92260 GCF_000696425.1 Galeopterus variegatus
AACCGGAAAAAAAAAAGACAAAAAAAAAAAAAAAAAAAGAACTTATCAACCCTCCCCTTGGGATATATTTGCTAATGGCCCATTAGCCAAAGTTGGTCTCATGGCCAAACCTTGTGCCAATGTGGGAGACTATACAAGGGCATGAATCTTGGGAGGTGTGGTTTATCGGGAGCCACTGAAGTGACAGTCTATCATGGGCATATGGGACACTGTCCTGTTGGGCTGGGACGTATTTTCCTTTTCCTCTCCAGCAAATAGCAAACCTTACTAATTAGAGTTTCAAACTGAGCTCATGGCCCTTTGCATATAAGTTTTGAAACTTTGGTATGTTCGGGCTGTTGAACTAATCAGTAATTGGCTAATTTATTGATTGATTTAATATTCAAGGTGCTGTAGTCCAGTGAGAGAGATGAATGGGTAAACAGACGCTGACTGGCCACTGGTGTTAGCCAGGTGTGGAAAGGGCCATCCGGAAGGCCAATGGGCCCCTGGGATTTCTTGCACCCCAAGCTTCATGCGCATTGGTTCACCAGGCCTGAGCGGTCTGTCCTCTGTAGCCTCTTCCTCCTCTTCTGTCACTTCATTGTCTCCAGGTCAAGGTGGTGACTGAAAGTTCCTCAAATACCAAGCTTTCTTGGACACTTGCTGTCCTCCCTGATGAGCAACCTCTCCCTGCTCTGGTTCCAGTAGCCTCCAGTCCCAGCATTCACACATTCACTGGCCCTACCTAGTCCTTCAGGAGTCAGCCCAGGGGTCAGCCCTCTGGCATCCCTCCCAGTGCCCCCTGCTGGGGGGCGCCTCATGTCAGGCTCCATCTATCCTGAGTTCTCACTATTGTAGCAGTTTCCACACTGCACGGAAGTGGCAGTTCACAGATGACATCCTCCCCTCTTTGGAGTGTGGCTTCTCAGCAGGCAGGACCACAGCTTGTCAATCCTTTTATCGGATCAGGGGGAATTGTGGCAAAATATCTATAACAAAATTTACCTTTTAAGCATTTTTAAGTGTACAATTGAGTGCATTCACAGCATTGTGTAACCATTACCATCATCTATTTCCAGAACTTTTTTGATACCCTAAACAAAATCTTCATACCCATTGCACAATAACTCCCCATTTCCCCTTGTCCCCAGCCAACCTGTATTCTACTTTCTGTATCTGTGAATTTACCTGTTCCGTAGATGGGATTGTACAATAGTTTTGCTTTTGTGGCCTTTCGGGTCAGCCGCTGGCCGACCCAAACAGCCCTTGCCTCGCTATCAGTCTCTCCCTTGGTGTCCCTTCTGGTGGGCAAGCAGATGGCCCGGATTCCTCTTTCACTCCGGTCCCTGTTGGGAGGAGACGGGGTAAGAAAGCTGTGAAGAGAGGTGAGCACAGCACAGCCACTGGCCCCAACCAGCCCATTAAAGGACACTCAGACGCGGCGGGGGTTCTGTCGAGCAGTTCTGTTTATTATCACACGAGCACTTGCTTTTAAAGGCAAATGGGGAAGGGAGGTTTTTACATCCTCCAATCAGCTTAAAGGTTACGTTACGAGAGCATGCATCCTGTCTCAGTGCCTAGCTATTGCAACCATGCAGTGTTCATGAGCGCGGAAGCGTGTATTTGGCCAATAAGGGCTAAGGCAAGGTTCCCGCAGACACTCCCACCCTACTTCCTCCCAGCACCGTCTTATGCTGCCACGTTAATATGCCCTTGTGGGCCCATAATGGCGCCACTTGTAATGTCACTTAAGGTGGCTTTAGTTTTTAAGGCCCAACAGTGGACAGCTTCTTTCACTTAGCCTAATATCTTCAAGGTTCATCTGTGCTGCAACATATGTCAGAATTTCCTTCCTTTTAAAGAAAACTATGCATGTCATTGTATGAATATAGAGCTTGTGAATATTTATATTCCCAGTCCTTGGCAAGCACTCAGTCAATGTTTCTTTCTTTTTTTGGTAGCTTGCCAGTACGGGGATCCAAATCCTTGTCACTGATGTTGTAACACTGCCCTCCAACTGAGCTAACCAGCCAGCCCCAACATACTGACTTTATATCCTTTGGATGTATACCCAGTAGTAGGATGGCTGGATCATGTAGTAGTTCCAGCTTTAACTTTTTGAGGCACCTCCAGACTGTTTTCCATAATGGTCGTACTAAGAGTGCACAATGACTCCCTTTTTTACACATCCTCTACAACACCTGTTATCTTTCACCCTTTTTATTAATAGCCATTCTAACAGACGTAAGATGATGTCTCATCGTTTTAATTTGCATTTCCCTGATGGCTAGTGGTGTTGAGCATTTTTGTATACCTGCTGGCCATTTATCTTTTGAGAAATATCTATCCAGGTTCTTTGCCCATTTTTTAATCAAGTAATTTGTTTTCTTACTATTGAGTTGAGCTCCTTATAGGATCTAATAGGCTATTAACCCCTTATCAGATGTATGGTTGGCAAATATATTCTCCCATTTTGTAGGTTTTCTCTTTATTCTGTTGATTGTTTTCATTTGTGTGCAGAAGCTTTTCAGTT
>NW_007726608.1:93033-94045 GCF_000696425.1 Galeopterus variegatus
GGCTATTAACCCCTTATCAGATGTATGGTTGGCAAATATATTCTCCCATTTTGTAGGTTTTCTCTTTATTCTGTTGATTGTTTTCATTTGTGTGCAGAAGCTTTTCAGTTTAACGTAGTCCCATTTGTCTATTTTTGCTTTCATTGCTTGTGTTTTGGGGGTCATATCCAAAAATTTATTGCCTAGACTGATGTCATGGAGCTTTTCCCCTATGTTTTCTTCAGTAGTTTTACAGTTCAGATCTTATGTTTAAGGTTTTAATCCATTTTGAGTTGGTTTTTGTATTTGGTATGAAATAAGGGTCTAATTTCATTCTTCTGCATGTGGCTATCCAGTTTTCCCAGCACAATTTACTGAGGAGACAGACAGTCCTTTCCCCAATGTGTGTTTTTGGCATCTTTGTTGAAAATCAACTGACTGTAAATATATAAATTTCTTTCTGAACTCTGTATTCTGTTCCATTGGTATATGTGTCCATTTTTATGCCAGTACCATACTGTTTTAATTACTATAGTTTTATAATATATATATAGATTTTATTTTAAAGATATTTTTATTTTTTAATTTTACATCATTGTGTAACCATTACCATCATCCATTTCCATTTTTAACTTCACAATATACATTGTAGTTGATTTTCATGACCCTTTACCCATTCCTCTCCCCTCCTCCCTTTCTGCCCTTCCCGCCCCACATCATATCTGTTCACTTGTCGTAAAAAGTTCAAGGAATTATTGTGATAGTTGTGTCTTCTTCCCCCCACACCCTTTATTTGTTTGTATATTTATTTATTTATTTTTAGCTTCCACAAATAAGTGAGAATATGTGGTATTTCTCTTTCTGAGCCTGACTTGTTTCACTTAATATAATTTTCTCTAAGTCTTTCCATGTTGTTGTGAATGGTATAATTTCATTCTTCTTTATAGCAGAGTAGAATTCCATTGTGTAGACATACCACAGTTTCCTTATCTACTCATCTGATGATGGACATTTGGGCTGGTTCCAACTCTTG
>NW_007726608.1:95509-96414 GCF_000696425.1 Galeopterus variegatus
ATTGTTTCTTTTGCTGTGCAGAAGCTTTTTAGTTTGATATAATTCCATTTGTTTACTTTTCCTTTAGATGCCTGTGCTTTTGGGGTCCTATTCATGAAGTCTGTACCCACTCCTGCTTCCTGCAGTGTTTCCCCTATGTTTTCCTTAAGGAGTTTTATTGTTTCAGGGTGGATATTTAATTCTTTAATCCATTTTGAGTTGATTTTGGTATATGGTGAGAGGTACAGGTCTACATATGAATATACCATTTTCCCAACACCATTTCCTGAAGAGGCAGTCTCTACCCCAGTGTGTGGACTTGCTGCCTTTGTCAAAGATCAGATGGCTGTAGGTGTATGATTTCTGGGTTCTCTATTCCATTCCATTGATCCATGTATCTGTTTTTGTGCCAGTACCATGCTGTTTTGATTATAGCTTTGTAATATAGTTTAAAGTCAGGTAGTGTTATGCCTCCAACTTTATTTTTTTTGCTCAGGATTGCTTTGGCAATGCATAGTCTTCTGTTATTCCATATAAATTTCTGGATAGTTTTTTCCATTTCTGAGAAAAATGTCATTGGAATTTTGATGGCGATTGTATTAAATCTGTAGATCACTTGGGGTAATATGGGCATTTTCACAATGTTAATTCTTCCAATCCAAGAGCATGGGATACATTTCCATCTTCTTGTGTCCTCTTTAATTTCTCTCAACAGTGGTTTGTAGTTCTCTTCGTAGAGATTTTTCACATCCTTGGTTAACTTTATTCCTAAGTATTTTGTATTTTTGGTGGCTAGTAAATGGACTAGCTTTCAGGATTTCTTTTTGTGCATGTTCACTGTTAGAGTATAGAAATGCTACTGATCTTTGTGTGCTGATTTTGTATCCTGCAACTTTGCTGAAATCATTTATCAACTCTAGGAGTTT
>NW_007726608.1:97139-99343 GCF_000696425.1 Galeopterus variegatus
TCCCCATTCAGAATGATATTGGCAGTGGGCTTATCATATATGGCTTTAATTGTCTTGAGATACTTCCCATCTATACCTAACTTGTGGAGAGTCTCTATCATGAAAGAATGTTGAATTTTGTCAAATGCTTTTTCAGCATCTATAGAGATGATCATATGGGGTTTTTTTGTTCTTTTTTTTTTTGTGTGTGTGTGTGACCGGTAAGGGGATTGTAACCCTTGGCTTGGTGTCACCCGCACCGTGCTCAGCCAGTGAGCGCACCAGCCCTCCCTATATAGGATCCAAACCCATGGCCTCAGTGCTACCAGCACTGCTGCACTCCCAGTGCTGCACTCTCCTGAGTGAGCCACTGGGTCGGCCCTATCATATGGTTTTTATCTTTGCTTTTATTGGTATGGTGTATCACATTTATTGATTTGTGTATGTTGAACCAACCTTGCATCACTGGGATGGATCCCACTTGAGCATGATCTATAATTTTGTGTATGTGCTGCTGTATTCTGTTAGCTAGTATTTTGTGGAAGATTTTTGTATCTTTATTCATCAAGAATATTGGCCTGTAGTTTTCTATTTTTGATGTATCTTTGTCTGGTTTTGGAATCAGGGTGATGTTTGCCTCATAGAATGAGTTTGGGAGAATGGCCTCTGTTTCAATCTTTTGGAATGGTTTGTAGAGAATTGGTATCAGTTCTGTATGAAGGTTTGGTAGAACTCTGCAGTGAACCTGTTGGCCCTGGGCTTTTCTTTGTTGGGGGACTTCTGATAACAGCTTCAATCTCTTTTATTGTTATTCATTTTTTCAGATTTTCTATATCTTCTTGGCTCAGTTTTGGTAGTTTGTATGTGTCCAAAAATTTATCCATTTCCTCCAGATTTTCAAATTTGTTTGCATATAGTTGTTTATAGTAATCTCTAATGATTCTTTGTATTTTTGAGGTGTCAGTTGTAATATCACCTTTTTTATTTTTAATATTTGTTATTTGGGTCTTGTCTCTTTTTTTCTTAGCCTTGCTAAAGGTTTGTCAATTTTATTTATCTTTTCAAAAAACCAAGTTTTTGTTTCATTGATCTTTTGTATTCTTTTTTGGGTTTCTATTTCATTTAGTTCTGCTCTGATCTTATTTCTTTCCATCTACTAACTTTCGGTTTGGATTGTTCTTGTGTTTCTAGATCCTTCAGGTGAAGTGTTAGGTTGTTTATTTGCCATCTTTCCATTCTTCTTCTTCTTCTTTTTTTTTTTAAAGATGACTGGTAAGGGAATCTCAACCCTTGGCTTGGTGTTGTCAGCACCATGCTCAGCCAGTGAGCAAACCGGCCATCCCTATATAGGATCCGAACCCGTGGCCTTGGTGTTATGAGCACCGCACTCTACCGAGTGAGCCACAGGCCAGCCTACCATCTTTCCATTCTTCTGAAGTAAGCATTTAATGTGATAAATTTCCCCCTTAGTATTGCTTTTGCTGTATCCCATAGGATTTGATATGATGTGTCATTATTTTCAAGAAATTTTTTGATTTCCTGTTTAATTTCTTCTTGGACCAATATGTCATTAAGCAGAATGTTGTTTAATTTACAGGTGTTTGTATCATTTCCAGAGTGTTGTTTATCATTGATTTCTAATTTTAATCCACTGTGATCTGAAAAAACACATGCAATAATTCGAGTTATTTTGAATTTGTTGAGGCTTGCTTTGTGACCTAACATTTGGTCTATCCTGGAGAATGTTCCATGTGCTCATGAGAAGAATGAATATTCTAAGGTTGCTGGATGGAATGTTCTGGAGATATCTGCCAAGTCCAGTTGGTCTAAAGCATTGTTTAGATCTTATGTTTTTTATTGATTTTTTGTCTAGATGATCTGTTCAATGTTGAGTGGGGTGTTCAGGTCCCCCACTATTATGGTGTGAATGTCTATCTCATTCTTTNGAAATTCTCTCTTCTGCTTGTTCTAGCCTGCTGGTTAGACTCTCTGTTGTGTTTTATATTTTATTGAATGAATCCTTCAGCTCCACAAGCTCTGCTATATTCTTTTTCAAGGCATTGATTTCTCTGTACCTTTCTTCTTTCAGATCCCGTATATATTTTCTCATTTCATTGTGCTGAGTTCTCTTGTGTCTCATTTAGTTTCCTTAGAATTGTTGCTTTAAATTCCTTGTCAGTCATTTCAAAGACTTCCTGTTCTATAGGATCTAGAGCTTGAGAGTT
>NW_007726608.1:99963-113223 GCF_000696425.1 Galeopterus variegatus
AGCTTGAGAGTTATTATTTTCCTTTGGTGGTAATGTAGTTTCTTGATTTTTCATATTTCTGGTATCTTTCCTTTTGTGTTTTGTCCTTGTGGCAGGGGGTATCATAATGCACTCCTTTCACCCTAATGTCTGGTTTAGAACCCTGAAGGGACTGACAATTCTGGGTGGCAGGAACTAGCCTGGGCTGGGGGTCCCATAGTGCCTGTGTTTTCTGGTGTGGTTGTCTCAGGGCATGTGGGCCCAGAGGCTCTTATGTCTCTCTAAGCAGTGGGGACTGACCTGTGTTGGAGGTCCTGTGGTGCCTGCCTTTTCTGGTGCAGGTGACTCGGGACATGTCGTTTTGTAGTATATTTTGAAATCAGGCAGTATGATGCCTCCAGCTTTGCTCTTTTTGCTAAAGATCACTTTGGCTACTCAGGGTCTTTTGTGGTTCCATACAAATTTGGAATTGTTTTGTCTATTTCTGTGGGAAAATGTCATTTGAACTTTGTAGGGATTGCACCAAATCTATAAATTGCTTTGGGTAGTATGAACATTTTAGCAATATCAATTCTTCCAATCCATGAACACAAGATATTTTTCCATTTATTTGTGTCTTCTTCAATTTCTTTTATCAGTGTTTTGTAGTTTTCAGTGTACAGCCCTTGCACCTATTTGGTTAATTTATTCCTAAATATTTTAATTTTTTTGTTAGCTATTGTAAATGGGATTATTTTCTTGATTTCTTTTCAGTTAGTTCATCGTCATTGTATAGAAATGCCCTGATTCTTGTATGTTGATTTTGTACACTGCAACTTTACTAAATTAGTTCTACCAGTTTTTTGGTGGAGTCTTTAGGGTTTTCCTTATGTATGATCATGTCATCTGCTAACAGAGACAATTTAACTTCTTTCTTTCTGATTTGGATGCCTTTTGTTTCTTTTTCTTGCCTAATTGCTCTGGCTAGGATTTCCAGTACTATGTTGAATACAAGTGGCAAGAGTGGGCATCCTTGTCTTATTCGTGATCTTAGAGGAAAAGCTTTTAACTTTTTCACTATTGAGTATAATGTTAGCTGTGGTCTTGTTGTATATAGCCTTTATTGTGTTGAGGTACATTCCTTCTATACCTAATTTGTTAAGAATTTTTATCATAAAAGGATTTTGAATTTTTTCAGATGCCTTTTCTGCATCTATTCAGATAATCCCATGGTTTTTGTCCTTTCTTCTGTTAATGTGGTATATCACGCTTATTAATTTTCATGTGTTAAGCCATTCTTGCATTCCAGGGATAAATACCACTTGATTGTGGTCAATGATCCTTTCAATGTGCTATTGAGTTTGGTTTGTTTGTATTTTATTGAGGAGTTTTGCATCTATGTTCATGAGGGATATTGGCTTGTAATTTTCTTGTCTTGCAATACAGTCTGGCTTTGGTACCAGGGTAGTGCCGGCCTCATAAAAGAAAATGTTTGATCTTTTTTGATAAGAGGATTATTGCCTTTTGCTCCAAATCTAGGCTCCACCAATGAAATCATGAATTCTGGAGCTGATGTCATTACCACGCTCCCAGGTACTTCAGGAATTTTTACATTTTATTCAGGAGACAGTTCACTGTTTCTCTACTGCATGTTTACAAAGGAATCATTTTCCTCACTGCACACTTGCTCTCGGTTAAAAGGCTGGGATGTGATTTCAAAACCTCCATGTGGACCTGGCAAGCTATGGATTTCCAGGAGGGGCCAACTCGGGATACTGCAGTCCCCTGGACCTCCCCTAGTGCCAGAGAGAGAGGTAGAGCCCTGACTGTCAGCCCTGATTCTGGATACTGGGCACCAGCCCTCAGATCTTAAAGGGAGAACCTGAAGACCCCAGAATTCACCTGGGCTGGGGAAGTTTGGCTTTTGATGCTGAGCGTCTTCTTAGTCTTTTCTTCTGTAAGTTTGCATAGATCCACATGTGATATCTAAGGACTGAATTCTAAGGGGGGTCTATAGAACAGGGAGGTTAAATCATCAACAACTTACCATGTGCTGGGCAGCGCTAAGCACCTGCATGCATTTACTCATTTAGTTTTCCCAAGGACCCCATGAGGTAGAGACACCAACACCCTCCCTTTTCAGCAAGTCTGTGCATTGAGCTTCTTTTTAGCTTTCAGTTCCCACAGCCATAGGGTTAAGTCAATGCTTCTTCACTGGAATGGCAGGTGCACATTAAAGCGCTTGAGTCCCTGGACTCTGGGATGTTGCTCTGAGGGGTCTGACTGAGTGTCTGATGTGTACTTGGCTGTGCTGACCTTCACTGTGGACATAGCAGGGGCTGGTCTGTAGCCTGGTAGTTAACAAGCACACATGCAGTTGAAGCTCAGATGGCTGAGTAAGTAAAGGGGCCTCTGGCTTTGTGTATTCCTGGCAATAAATGACACACAGAAAAAGTGACCACAGGAAAACATGACTCCTGCCAGGCTGCACAAGGGGTGGAAAGATGGAAGGAGAAAGGAGTGTGCTGGGGGGAAGGGTACTGGATGAAAGGCAGTTGAGGGGTGGCAGGCTGGGCTGGGCTGCTGGGGTGGGGCCACCTGGTTGGGGGGAGGAGCAAGGCCCCATGGTGGATCCCATTCCTGAAGGAAAATGTCCCACCTGCCCTGTGGGACAGGTGCAGCAGGGCCTGGGCCATAGGGTTCCTTGGACTACTGTGCGAGTGACGTTGCCACATTCCTGCACCTTCCTGGCGATGTTCTTCCACCTGCACTGTGTCCAGCAATGACCAGCCAGCACTGGAGACAGGCTCCAGGCCAGACCCCAGAACAAGTCTGAGCAGAAAGAAACTTCACATTTTTTCGGTTTCTCTAATGGGAGGAGAGGAATGGGAACCCTTTGAAGTATCTAGAAATATCTCAGGTAAATTTATGGGTAAAAATTCCTTCCACAAAATGCTGTTTTTCAAAAGGAAGCAGGATGTCTATTTTTCATTGAGATGGATATTTCATGGCACTTTGGGATGTTGATAAACACATTCTTGCTGTCATTTAGCCCAGGATGCTGAAAAAGAGACAGACTGAAGGAGCCTTACTTCTTCCTTCTTGAAAGATAGCAGAGAGCAAGTTGCGGCTTGGTGTAAACCCAAGACCTGTGTGATTAAATAATACCATCTAACCACGTGGAGCCAGCCAGCAAGTGAACTGGCTAATAAGTGCACTTTCAGCCTGGAGGGTTGGCAGAAGTGGCCTGCTCCCTTCTCCAGGACCGGACCTGTAAGTAGCCTCAGGGCTTTCAAATGCAACCACTGTCTGTCCCAGGCACATTCAAGGAGAAAGAAATGCACACTTAAAGGAGCCCAGATCTTATGTAAAAACAAGTTGACGGGTCTGGCTGGAATGGTCCTGCCAGAGAGGGAAAACATCATTTTAAATATTTGACTTGTATCCAAATCCATTCCATCAAACACCTGGCACCTGCAACAGTCTGCTGACCCATCTGAGAAATCACACAGACGTTTCTGGTGTGCCTGAGAGTAGCCTGAGCTCTCCAGGCTGACAGAGCCAAAAATACTGGCTGAGTCCTGGGCATCAGATGACCCGGTCCCAGGATGACACATGGTCAATTTCAGCTGAAACTGGAGCTGCCCCCACTGCTGCCTTCTGATGGCTTTGGGGCCTGCACTCCCTCAGCCAATAGGGCCTGGCTCTGAAGAGGCTGGGCTGGGGTCTGGGAGGGCTGGCTCCAGCCCCTTGGTGCAATGCTTCCTGTCACCTTCTGCTGCTGTTTTGGATGCTTCAGCGGCATAGTGCCGAGTGCTCCTGCCAAACGCAAGACTGCCAGTGAATAACAAGCTGCAGTCTGCAAAGCCATTTCATTTTGCAACTGCTGTTTTCATTCAGAACTTTCTGGAATCCCTGTGGCCCTCCCCCAACCCAGTGGTTTTTTTGGTTGTTTCAGTCTTCAGACTTTCAAGGCACTTGGACGTCTGAGGAAGGGACATGGGAATGACACAGGTCAGCTTCCCCACATTGGAAGGAGACCCAAGACACAAAGGTGTCGAGGGGAGGGTGAGATGGAGCATTTCCAGCTTCTTCTGGAGGGGGCTGGGCTCCATATCAGAGCGGGGACGGCCCCAAATTATAGCATGCCCAGCACTTAGCTCTCTACGTTGGACGCAAGCTACCATTCACGACAAAGCAAAGCATGGACAAACGCAAAGCAATGATGCACACAAACCCCCGGGCCTGGTGCATGACGGTGCCGAGGAAGCGCCGGCTGAACTCCACTGTCTGTTGGAAAGCCCGAAGCTCGCCTCACCGCTGCGCTGACCTCTTACCTCTCTTCCCTGCCTTGGAAAGGTCAAGTCACTCGTGCTTCGTAGACTGCTCCGAGCAAGACTCCTCCTGACCCTTGTTTTAAAATGACATTTTGCTGATCAAGAACATTAGAGATGGTTTGTCTCCAGTATTCAAATATGCGTGTTAAGTTAAAGCACAGCCTTGTAACACCAGGGTCAGGGGACTGGGTCAAGGAGGAAAACAAACTCTATAGAAACCTTCCTTTAAAACAATTTATTTATTCAATTGTAAAATATACATCCAAAAAACTTATCATCTTAACCATTTTCAAGTGCACCGTTCAGTGGCATTCAGTCCGTGCACAGTGTGGTGTAGCCATCACCACCTCCACCTCCACGATGTTTCCATCTTCCCAGACCAAAGCTCTGCACCCCTTAAACACCTCCCCGGCCCCTCCCTCGGCCCCTGGTAACACCATTCTACTTTCTGTATCTGTGACTTTGACTCCTCTCGGTACCTCATATAAGTGAAGAGAAAATTATTTTTAATTTAGAAAACATTTCACAGCTAAGGAGAGAATAACTTTTTGAATCTACAGAATTGACAATTCTGTTCCATTGAGTCGTAGTGACAAAAACCTGGTGTCTCAGATTGTGACTGTATTTGGAGATTAGGGTCTTTACAGGGATGATTAAGGTAAAGTGAAGTCATATGGGTGGGCTCTAATCCTGTAGTTTTGGTGTGCCCATAAGAAGAGGAAATTGGGAAACTGACATGCACAGACCCAGGAGTGACCACATGAAGACAGTGAGAGGACGCCATCTGCAAGCCAACAGGGGCCCCAGAGAAACCAACCACACTGATGCTTTGACCTTAGATTTCCAGCCTCCAGAACTGGGAGAAATTAAGTTCCTAGTGTGTAAGCGGCCTGGCCTGTGGTATTTTGTTACGACAGCAAACTAACACAAACTCATACCAGGCCCTCCATGGGCCTTATCTTCTCTGTCCTCCCCTAGGCCCCTGGGAGTCCCACTGCTCCCTCTGGAGCCCCTTCATCTGCCTGCCCCCAAGGCGCTGGTGCTCTGAGGTGACTCCATCCACACACATTCCCTGGCACCACCTGCACACTCATGACTCTCCAGTCTCCCTGCACCTCAGCTGAGTGCATGTGACTGCTTGCTGGACATTTGCATAGATTGTTCCACAGGCACCTCCAACTCAGCTGGGTCAAACAGAATGTACAGCCCTCCTCCCACACCAGGCCTGCCTCCTGCGTGCTCTCCCTCTGGTGGCATCCATTCCCTTTTGCAAACTACACACCAAGGAGTCATTACTGACTCCTCTTTCCTTCAACCCCAATCCATCAAACATCAAGTCCTGCCGATTTCACTGCTGGAGATCAGAGGTTTCCTGCTACTTACAGGGTGAGGTTCTAGCTCATCCACCTGGTACACAAGGCCCTCCAAGACCCCATTCCAGATCTCCTCTCCGCCACTCCGTGCTCACACCCAGGCTCCTTCCTAGGTGCCACACCGTCTCATGGCTCTGGGAAGTTTACAGACATGCTGCTGCTACTGGAGGTACATTTTCTCCTTTCCTGCCACATCCTTTCAAACTGCTCATCCTTGAGGACCCAGCCTAGACGTCACTGCCTCTAGGAAGGTGCTTCTGAATTCCAGGCAGGGTTGGGTGCCCCTTCTGGATGCTTCCTTCCTGGGTGCCCTCATTGTCATTGTAACAGTGGACCCGTCCGTCAACCTTGTTACAGTCATGTCGCAAAATCATGTACTGAGCAACGACTGTGCTGGGCACCTTGCCAACTACTTTACACATTCAGTCTCATTATATCCTTACAACAACCCTATGAGGGACATACTGTCATATCCCCAGATCACAGAGGAGGAAACTGAGGCACAGAGAGGTTAAGCAACTTGTCCAGGGTCATTGTATATTTATAGCTTTATTCGTAGCATTTATATCACCTCGTATTGTAATCTCCTGCTTATATAGCTCATATAGCTTGCTATGGACTAAATGTTTGTGTCCCCCCCAAATTTATATGTTGAAACCTAATCATTTGTATATTGAAACCTAATCACCAATGTGATGGTATTTGGAGGTGGGGCCTTTGGGAAGTGATTAGGTTGTGAAGATGGAGCCCTATGAATGGGATTAGTGCCCTTAAGAAGAGACCCCAGAGAGTTTCCTCGCCCCTTCCCCCATTCAAGGACACAGTGAGAAGGTGCCATCTGTGAACCAGCAAGCGACCCTCATCAGACACCAAATCTGCCAGCACACTGATCTTGGACTTTCAGACACCAAAACTGTAAGAAATAAATTTCTGTTGTTTATAAGTCACCCAGTCTATGGTATTTTGTTATAGCAGCCTGAACACTGTGCTTGAGAATAGAAGCTGTGTCCAGTTTATTTTTAGATCCCTAAGACTTAGCATAAGGAGTGTGATAAGGAGTAGTTTCCCTCTAGAACTGAGCAGAATGGCGTGGCACTTCTCACCAGGCCAACTGACCTGGCAAAGGCATGACACTTCAGCCTCTTGTCTGGGGTTCTGCCTGAGCCACTTATAGGGCACCCTGCAAGCAGACCCAGGCTATGCAAGGATCTGTCACGATGGGCCGCAGGGGCTGCGTGGACTGGGAGAGGAGCTGAGAGGAGATCCGGGATGAGGAGGGGAGAGCAGGAAGGGAGAGAGAGCCTTCGTTCAGCAGCTAGTGCCACAGGGCGAGAGGCAAGGCTGCAGCACCTGGCTGCAAACGTCCCTTCCACAGCTTTCGTTGCTGTGGTGTCAGAACCAGTCAAGAGTCCCAGACTGCGTGGAGCCTACCCAGGAAAGGAAATGAGGGGTGTCACAAAGCTTGAGAGGGTAGTCAGGGCTGTCCTTTGGGGGGGGGAGGGGCTCCAGGGCTCATGAGCTCATGAGCAAGGCTAAGGCCATGGGAGGGTGAGGCCTCCCAGGAGGGGCCATACCAGCCATACAAGTCTGCCTCTTTCCCTGGGAATTGAGAATTTTAAGTACACAATGAAAGGCCCAACCTACAAAAAGAAAGTATTTGCCTGCTGGGCTCAGAACTGGTATTATGAGAAGTTTGCAAATCTCCTTATTTGTGACAGAATGCAGGTGAGTGGTTGCTAGGGGTGGGCTGGGTGGGGAGGGGCAGGAGGGAGGGATTGCAGAGAGGCACCAGGAAAGCTTTGGGGGGATGGAGATGCTCACTATCTTTACCACGGATGGTTTCACAGGCATATATTTGTGTCAGAACTTGTCAAACTGTACACTTTAAATATGCGCAGTGATCTTGTATGTCAATCACCCTTCAATGAAGCTGTTAAAAAGCATCTTCCCAGCATAGACACACACAAATCCATACATGCATGCGTGCTCATGCAGTCTGCAATGAAGTGGTTCAAGTTATACTTTAATCACTCAAGTTCAAGTATCTCTCCCCAAACCTGCCACTTGTAGAGACCATGGTTCTTGTAAGTGTCCTGGTTGCGAGAGGCATGATGCTGACATGCAGCTGGCCTGAGTCCAAGCTGCAGCATGGACCACTTCACATCCACTGTCCCAGGCTGTGAAGGCCCAGACTGAGGAAGGAACCTTCAGATGCTCAGAACTTAGTCCTGCATCTGTGTCGCCGCATTACCATCACACACAGTCACTGGAGCTTTCACCTTGAGATAGGAAGTGCTCAGTTTCCAAGGGATCCAGTTACAGGACACATCTCTGGGTTTTCAAGCTGCTCCTCAAGGTCTCAGGCGCCTCCTCTAGGCCCTCCCCTAGAGGAAAGTTACTGTTGATAGTTAGACCTATTTTCTGCAGCAACATGGAGAGAATTAGACAACAAAGGGGGATGGCTTATGCAAATCCAGTGGCTGGGCATGCTCAGTAGAGAGGGGTTATGCAACCCTGGTAGCTAAATGACCTTCCACTTGGGGCGCTAAAGAGCACAGAATGTTCTTGAATATGTTCAGTACATGTGATAGAATTTGACCAATGAACATGCTCCAAATGGAAGCCAACTGAGCATGTGCAAAACTATGTTACATAACAGGGAACCACCCCTTAGTTGAATATTCATTACATTGTAAAACTATAAGAGCCAAATCCCGGCAGAAGGCAGGATTGTCACTCGCTTTCCTGGGGCCAACCCACACTTCACCAGCTGAGGTGTGTGTGCTTTGCTTTTGTATTAAGCTCACTTTCAACAAGCAGCTGCTTGCTCTCTTGAGCCAGCCTGCACTCTGTACTAGACTTAGTGTGTATTTTTTGCATTTGTGTTAAACTTGGTGTGAGCCTTGCTCAGTCTCTGGAGCTAGGCCACACTCTCTCTGTGAAATCTGTATCTTCTATTCATTATTTTAAACCTGTTCTCCCTTTCTACTGTGACTCTGCTCTTGAATTCTTTCCTGTGGTGGAGTCGAGAACCTGGTAAGAGGACTGGGTGGGTTGAGGCTGACTCTTGGGCCCCCTGGACCCTTCCTCTGGCATCAACCTGATCTACAAGCTGTGCAGGGCCCACCAAGAAGTCCTCTTCTCCTCACGGGTAATGGGATGTTCTCCCCGCTCCTTCATGGGGAAATTGGAAATTGACAAGGGAGGAAGGTGTTAGAGCACTGAGGGAATGAACCATATCTGAGGGTCCAGGACAGAGCTGAGGACTGTTGTGTTTTTGTTTCTGTTTTATATTGTATATTGACAAATTACACTTGTATGTATTTATGGGGTACAAAATGGTGTTATAATTTTTGAATACAATGTGGAATGATTAAATTAAGCTAATTAACATACTTATCACTTCAAATATTTAACTTTTCTTTTTTCTGTGATGAGAACATTAGAAATGTACTCTCTTACAGCTGAGGACTGTGGTTCTAAATGATAATCACATACCTGTAGAGAAAAGAATTACTGGTAATTTTCTTCTCTCCAAACACTGTGGTTATATAGTAATTTTTCACTGTAGAAAGCTTTAAAGCTCCAGAGAATATCTTTACTAATAAAGAAAAGAAATTTTAAAAAAGAACCACCAGTGGTGACTGTAACAACTAACAGATTGCTACTAGCAAAAATGTACAGCAAGGTGTAAAAATCAACAGATTATCTCTCCTTTTACCAAAGTGATGGCTCCTCTAGAAGGAGGTGCTTCAGAGGTGGTTGAAGTGCTGACCTGCTGTGACAGATTGTGCAGCCTTTTCCACGAGGCCTGGGTTGGCCCTAGAGCATTTGATCTGCCCCTCTTGGTCCCTCTGCTAATCAGCAGCTGTAGCCGTCAGCTGGCCAAGGTCTTTGTTGAGGGATCAGAGGCTGGCAAACGGGTCCCTGTGTCAAGACCACAGCTCAATAACACAGAGCTCTAGCCATCTGAGCACCTGCTCTAGAGGAAAAGGAGAGAATCAGTAAAGCTGAGCTCCAAAGCAAGACACTGCAAAGGCCCCCACCCTTCACCCTCAAAAACACCTAGCGGTACACCCTGGGGGAGCAAGGGCCTGACCAGGGAATTGTTTGCTTCACAGTGAAATAAAAAACGTTCATGTGGCACGTGAGTGGATGCCTCTTCAACAGAGGAATGTCTGGCTGGCAGATCAGAGGCCACCCCAAGCAAGGACCCAGTGAAGCCACGACCTTTCAGTAGGAAGACAGGGAAGGAGGCTGATGTTCGCATCTCTGCGGCATCAATTTCCAATATCCAGGCGAGGTCCCCTTAGGGAATTTGGGGTGTGCTTCTCGAGATGGGGGACAAGAAGCATCTACCAACAGGCGTATTTTATAAAAATTAGTTACGTAAACATCTTGTAAAAATTAAAACACTATAACTATTTTAAAAGTAAATGTTTCTCATAATCACACCCACTAGAGATAACCAGCAATAATCAAACCAAAAGTTTGGTGTATTTTCCATGCATGTATGACTGTTCCTTACTTCCCAAATCACCAAATGGTTCCTTCTTTGGATAATGAGAGTCACACATCAAGCTTGAATATGGTGGAATGGGACATATCCCAAACGAATTTTCTTCCTGAGTTTAAGACAGTGAGTAGTAAGACTTTATTATAACAGTGTTGGAGTGAGCTCCCCTCACATCATATCTGTTCACTTGACTAAAAAAATTCAAGTAATTGTTGTGATGGTGTGTCTTCTTCCCCCCCCACCTTTTATTTGTTTGTGTGTTTATTTATTTATTTGTTTGTTTATTTACTTATTTTTATTTTTTTGAATTACTTTTTAAAAATTAATTAATTTTTAAAAATAATTTATTTTATTTATTGAATCAAAATCGATTATACATATTTTGGGGGTTGAACATGGAGATATGTTGATTAGATCAGTATTACTAGCATATATATTGTTACAAATCATAATTATTCTTTATGCCCCTTGTCCAGTCTCTCCCCTTCCCCCATTCCCTCCTCCTCCCCACTCTAATTACTCTAGATTTCTTCTCTCCTTCTGAAAGAATAATGGTTACTCTGTTAACTTGTTACCTAGATGATCTGTCCAATGCTTAGAGGCGTGATCAGGTCCCCCAATATTATCATAGAGCAGATGCTTCTGTCACTCTGAAATGGGTTTTGTAAAAAGAGACATCCTCTTCTTTTCTTTGTCTCTGCTGGTGACTCTTCTTATGTGAATGCACTCCAGTGGTTGGCAGACCATACGAATGGTGGCTGTGCCATCTAGCCACTTTCGCAGCAGCCATAGTTATCGTGGTGACTGTGGTGGGCCACCCACGTGGGGGTGCTGTTTTTGACATGCTCCTTGGCACTGGCAGTATGCCTGGTTGTGGGGTGTGTTTGGTCCCCTTCTCCTTGCCTTGGGTCCCCTGGCAGGCCCCAAGGTGCTGCCATGTTGTTCCTGGTTGTGGGAGAGAGTGTTTATTTACTTATTTTTAGCTCCCACAAATAAGTGAGAACATGTGATATTTCTCTTTCTGTGCCTGACTTGTTTCACTTAATATAATTTTCTCTAAGTCCATCCATGTTGCTGTGAATGGTCGTGTTTCATTTTTTTTTTATAGCAGAGTAGAATTCCATTGTGTCGATACACCACAGTTTCCTTATCCACTCATCTGATGATGGACATTTGCTCTGGTTCCAACTCTTGGCTATTGTAAAGAGTGCTGCAATACACATTGGATTACAGATATCCCTTCGGCATGATGATTTCCATTCCTCTGGGTATATTCCCAACACTGGAATAGCTGGGTCGTATGGGAGATCTATCTTTAATTGTTTGAGGAAACTCCAAACCATTTTCCATACCCACCAACAGTGTATGAGGGTTCCTTTTTCTCTGCAACCTCTCCAGCACTTATCATTCACAGTCTTTTGGATATTAGCCATCCTGACTGGAGTGAGACACTATGTCAAAGTGGTTTTGATTTGCATTTCCTGGATGCTGAGTGAAGTTGAGCATTTTTTCATGTGTCTGTTGGCCATTTGTATATCTTCCTTTGAGAAATGCCTATTCAGCTCCTTTACCCATTTTTTAATTGGGTAGTTTTTTTGCTGTCAAGTTGTTTGAGTTCCTTGTATATTCTGGATATTAATCTTCTGTCAGATGTATATTTTGCAAATACTTTCTCCCACTCCGTTGGTTGTCTGTTTACTCTGTTAATTGTTTCTTTTGCTGTGCAGAAGCTTTTTAGTTTGATATAATCCCATTTGTTTATTTTTCCTTTTGTTGCCTGTGTTTCTGGAGTCCTATACATGAAGTCTGTACCCACTCCTCCTTCCTGGAGTGTTTCCCCTATGTTTTCTTTAAGGAGTTTTATTGTTTCGGGATGTATATTTAATTCTTTAATCCATTTTGAGTTGATTTTGGTATATGGTGTGAGGTATGAGTCTAATCTCATTCTCCTACATATGAGTATCCAGTTTTCCCAGCACCATTTGTTGAAAAGGTGGTCTCTTCCCCGGTATGTAGACTTGCTGCCTTTGTCAAAGATTAGATGGCTGTAGGGATATGGGTTAATTTCTGGGTTCTCTATTCCATTCCATTGATCCATGTATCTGTTTTTATGCCACTACCATGAAGTTTTGGTTATTAAAGCTTTGTAATATAGTTTAAAGTTGGGTAGTGTTATGCCTACAGCTTTTTTTTTTTTTTTTTGGCTCAGGATTCCTTTGGCTATGCGTGGTCTTTGGTTATTCTATATAAATGTCTGGATAGTTTTTTCCATTTCTGAGAGAAATGTCATTGGAATTTTGATGGCAATTGCATTGAATCTGTAGATCACTTTGGGTAATGTGGGCATTTTCACAATGTTAATTCTTCCAATCCAAGAGCATGGGATACATTTCCATCTTCTTGTGTCCTCCCTAATTTCTCTCAACAGTGGTTTGTAGTTCTCTTCGTAGAGATTTTTCACATCCTTGGTTAACTTTATTCTTAAGTATTTTATTTTTTTGGTGGCTAGTAAATGGACTAGCTTTCAGGATTTCTTTTTGTGCATGTTCACTGTTGGAGTATAGAAATGCTACTGATTTTTGTGTGTTGATGTTGTAGCCTGCAACTTTGCTGAAATCATTTATCAACTCCAAGAGTTTTTTTGTAGAGGCTTTAGGCTGTTCAATATATAGGATCATGTCACCTGCAAACAGGGACAGTTTGACTTCATCTTTTTCCAATCTGGATGCCCTTTTTTTTCCTTCTCTTCTCTGATGGCACTGGCTAGTACTTCCAACACTGTTGAACAGGAGTCGTGAGAGTGGGCATCCTTGTCTACTTCCTATTCTTAAGGGATAGCTGAAAGCTTTTCCCCATTCAGAATGATATTGACAGTGGGCTTATCATATATGGCTTTAATTGTGTTGAGACACTTCCCATCTATACCTAACTTGTGGAGAGTCTTTATCATGAAAGAATGTTGGATTTTCTCAAATGCTTTTTCAGCATCTATAAAGATGATCACATGGGCCGGCCCGGTGGCGCACTGGATAGTGCGCCGCTTGGGAAGCGCGGCAGCGCTCCCGCCCGAGGGCGG
>NW_007726608.1:113550-117983 GCF_000696425.1 Galeopterus variegatus
AAAAAAAAAAAAAAAAAAAAAAAAAAAAAAAAAAAAAAAAAAAAAAGATGATCACATGGTCTTTGTCTTTGCTTTTACTGATGTGGTATATCACATTTATTGATTTGCGTATGTTGAACCAACCTTGCATCTCTGGGATGAATCCCACTTGATTATGATGTATAATTTTGTGTATGTGTTGTTGTATTCTGTTAACTAGTATTTTACTGAGGATTTTTGCATCTATATTCATCAAGAATATTGGCCTGTAGTTTTCTATTTTTGATGTATCTTTGTCTGGTTTTGGAATCAGGGTGATGTTTGTGTCATAGAATGAGTTTGGGAAAATGGCCTCTGTTTCAGTCTTTTGGAACAGTTTTAGAGAATTGGTATCAGTTCCTCTTTGTAGGTTTGGTAGAACTCTGCAGAGAACCCATCCAGTCCTGGGCTTCATTGTTGGGAGACTTCTGATAACAGCTCCAATCTCTTTTATTGTTATTGGTCTATTCAGATTTTCTCAGTTTTGGTAGTTTGTATGTGTCCAGAAATTTATCCATTTCCTCCAGATTTTCAAATTTGTTGGCATATAGTTGTTTATAGTAGTCTCTAATTATTCTTTGTATTTTTGAGGTGTCAGTTGTAATATCACCCTTTTTATTTCTAATTTTTGTTATTTGGGTCTTCTCTCTTTTTTCCTTAGCCTTGCTAAAGGTTTGTCAATTTTATTTATCTTTTCCAAAAACCAAGTTTATGTTTCATTGATCTTTTGTATTCTTTTTTGGGTTTCTATTTCCTTTATTTCTGCTCTGATCTTAATTATTTCTTTCCATCTACTAACTTTGGGTTTGGATTGTTCTCTCTGATCTTAATTATTTCTTTCCATCTACTAACTTTGGGTTTGGATTGTTCTTGTGTTTCTAGATCCTTCAGGTGAAGTGTTAGGTTGTTTATTTGCCATCTTTCCATTCTTTTGAAGTAAGCATTTAATGTGATAAATTTCCCCCCTAATACTTCTTTACAGTATCCCACAGGTTTTGGTATAATGTGTTGTTATTTTCATTAGTCTCAAGAAATGTTTTGATTTCCTGTTTAATTTCTTCTTGGACCCATATGTCATCAAGTAGAATGTTGCTTAATTTCCATGTGTTTGTATTATTTCCAGAGTTTTGTTTATTATTGATTTCTAATTTTAATCCACTGTGATCAGAAAAAATTCATGGAGTAAATCCAATTATTTTGAATTTGTTGAGACTTGCTTTGTGACCTAACATGTGGTCTATTCTGGAGAATGTTTCATGTGCTCATGAGAAGAATGAATATTCTAAGGTTGCTGGATGGAATGTTCTGGAGATATCTGCCAAGTCCAATTGGTCTAAAGCATTGTTTAGATCTTATGTTTTTTATTGATTTTTTGTCTAGATGATCTGTTTAATGTTGAGTGGGGTGTTCAGGTCCCCCACTATTATGGTGTGAATGTCTATCTCATTCTTTAGATCTAATAGTGTTTGCTTTATAAATCTGGCTGCTCCAACATTGGGTGCATATATATTTATGATTGTTATGTCTTCTTGGTTGATAGATCCTTTTATCATTATATAGTGGCCTTCTTTGTCTCTTTGTATGGTTTTTGCTTTAAAGTCTATTTTATCTGATATAAGAATAGCTACTCCTGCTCGTTTTTCATTTCCATTTGCATGATATATCTTTTTCCATCCTTTCAATCTTAGTCAATGTGTGTCTTTACAGGTCAGGTGAGTCCCTTGAAGGCAGCATATTGTTGGGTCCATCTTTTTAATCCAGTCAGTCAGTCTATGTCTTTTGAGTGGGGGAATTTAATCCCTTTACATTTAGAGTTATTGTTGAAAGGTGTTGATTTACTCCTAGCATTTTATTGATTTTTGTTTAGATGTCTTAAGTACCTTTTGTTCCTTTCTATCTAACTTTCTGTTTGTCTTCTGTATTTGTTGGTTCCTTGGGGTGATAGATAAACTATTTTTTTTCTCTTTTGTTTGCATTTTTGTTTTGCTGGTAGGTTTTGTTCTTTCTTGAGTATCCATGGCAGTGATGGTTGTTTTTATGGTATCAAACCCAGTACTTCCTTGAGAATTTCTTGTAAGTCTGGTTGTGTGGTAATGAAGTCCCGCAGTTTTTGTTTGTCTGAGAAATATACTATATGTCCTTCAGTTTGGAAGGATAGCATTGCTGGGTAAAGTATTCTTGGCTGGCAATTTTTGTCTTTTAGTATTTTGAATATATCATCCCATCGTTTTCTGGCTTTTAGGGTTTCTGATGAAAAGTCTGATGTTATTCTGGTGCTCCCTTATAAGTGACTTGCCGCTTCTCTCTTGCAGCTTTTAAGATTCTCTCTTTGTCTTTGAGTTTTGCCAGTTTGATTATCACATGTCTTGGAGAGGACTTTTTTGTGTTGAATATGTTTGGGGATTCTTGGGCTTCCTGAATGTGAAGATCTGTGTTTCCCTATACCTGAGAAGTTTTCTGCTATTATTTCATTGAATATGTTTTCAATGCCATTTCCTTTTCCCTCCCCTTCTGGAATACCCATGATTTGGATATTTGAACACTTAAGGTTGTCTGTTATCTCTCTTAGATTTTCTTCGATTTTTAAAATTCTTTTTTCTGGTCTGCCTGTGTTAATTCAAACAGCCTGTCCTCAAGGTCAAAATTTCTCTCTTCTGCTTGTTCTAGTCTGCTGATTAAATTCTCTGTTGTGTTTTTTTCGTTGAATGAATTGTTCAGCTCCACAAACTCTGCTACATTCTTTTTCAAGGCAGTGATTTCTTTGTACATTTCTTCTTTCAGATCCTGTACATGTTTTTCTCATTTTATTGCATTGTCTGAGTTTTCTTGTACCTCATTTAGTTTCCTTAGAATTGTTGCTCTAAATTCCTTGTCAGTCATTTCAAAGACTTCCTGTTCTATAGGATCTAGTACTTGTGACTTATTATTTTCCTATGGTGGTGATATACTTTCTTGATTTTTCATATTTCTGGTATCTTTCCTTTCGTGTTTTGTCATTATGGCAGGGGGTATCACAGTCCTCTTGTTTTATTCTGATGTCTGGCTTAGATACTTAAGGGACTGCTGATTCTGGGCAGCAGGAACTAACCTGGGCTGGGGGTCCCATGGTGCCTGCCTGTTCTGGGACAGCTGGCTCAGGGCATGGGGTCCAGAAGCTTTTAAATCTCTCCCAGCAGCTGGGATCAGCCTGCGCTGGAGGTCCCACCCCACTTGCCTTCTTCTGGCATGGCTGGCTCAGGGTGTGGGAACCCTGAGTCTCTTAAGTCTCTCCTGGCAGTGGGAACCAGCCTGTGCTGCTGATCCCGCCCCACCTGCCTTCTCCAGCACAGCTGGCTCCAGGCATGGAGGCCCAGAATCTCTAAAGTCTCTCTAAGTGGTGGGGAGCAACCAGGTCCCCTGGCATGTGGTTCCTGCCTGTTCTGGCACAGATCTTGGGCCTTCTGTCATTGCTCCTAATAGTTGCAAATTCTATATCTTTCAACAGAACCTAGTCTGCTGTTATTATGAAATAATGCTTTTTCCTAGTATGCTTTTTGCTTTAATAGATATTTTGATATTAGTATATCTATATTCATTTTTGTTTGGTTAGTATTTGCATAGTATATATTTTCTATCTTCTTGGTTTCAACTTTTCAGTTTTAGATTTTTTTGTTCTTGTTAACAACATATATGTATATCTAGGTCTATGTATTTTAAATGCAGCATGAAAATCTTTGTCTTTTCACACAAGAATTTAGTTCACTTCTATTTAATGTGTTTATTAATATCATGAGCTAATACCTACCATATTAATTACGTATTTATTTGTCCTGCCAATCTATGCTTTTTCACTTCTTTCTTGCTTATTTTGGATCCAATTTTTTTTTTTTTTGTCTTTTCGTGACCAGTAAGGGGATCGCAACCCTTGGTGTGGTGTCGCCCACACTGTGCTCAGCCAGTGAGTGCACCGGCCATTCCTATATAGGATCCGAACCCACGGCGGGAGCGTCATTGCGCTCCCAGTGCCACACTCTCCCGAGTGTGCCACGGGCTCGGCCCTGGATCCATTTTTTCCCCATATTCTCCCTATGTTAGTTTAGAAGATACATATACTCTTTTTTAAAAATTGAGATATAATTTATTTTTATTTATTTATTTATTTTTTAAATTATTTTTTATTTATTTATTTTTTTCCAGCAATATATTTTATTTATTTATTTATTTATTTTTCCTTCTGTTTAAATTTTTATTTTGTCGATATATAATGTGGTTGATTATTATGGCCCATCACTGTAACCTCCCTCCCTCCTCCCTCTCCACCCTCCCACCCAACAATGTCCTTTCCGTTTGCTGGATTGTAGTTGTTATATCTTCTCCCCCCCCCCCCCCCCCCCCGGTTATTTTGTGTGTGTGTGAGTGAATTTATTTATTTATTT
>NW_007726608.1:119019-119954 GCF_000696425.1 Galeopterus variegatus
TGTTGTTGGCCTATTCAGGTTTTCTATATCTTTTTGGTTTAATTTTGGAAGCTTGTGTGAGTCCAGGAATTTATCCATTTCCTCCAGGTTTTCGAACTTGTTGGTGTATAGCTGTTTATAGTAGTCTCGGATGATTCCTTGTATTTCATTTGGGTCAGTTGTAATATCACCTTTTTCATTTCTAATTTTTGTTATTTGAATCTTCTCTCTTCTTTTTTTTGTTAGCCATGCAAGTGGTTTGTCGATTTTGTTTATCTTTTCAAAAAACCAACTTTTTGATTTGTTGATCTTTTGTATTGTTTTTTGGGTTTCAATTTCGTTAAGTTCTGCTCTGATCTTGATGATTTCTTTCCTTCTGCTAACTTTAGGTTTGGATTGTTCTTGTTTTTCTAGTTCTTTAAGGCGCTTTATTAGATTGTTCACTTGCCAGCTTTCCATTTTTCTGAGGTAGGCATTTAATGCAATAAATTTCCCCCTTAGTACTGCCTTTGCTGTATCCCACAAGTTTTGGTATGATGTATCATTATTTTCATTAGTTTCAATAAATTTTTTTATTTCCTGCTTGATTTCTTCTTGGACCCATATGTCATTAAGTAGAATGCTGTTTAATTTCCATGTGTTTGTATAGTTTCCAGAGTTTTGTTTGTTATTGATTTCTAGTTTTAATCCATTGTGTTCTGAGAAAATACGTGGGATAATTCCTATTTTTTTGTATTTTTTGAGACTTGATTTGTGTCCTAATATGTGATCTATCCTGGAGAATGATCTATGTGCTGAAGAGAAGAATGAATATTCTGAGGTTGTTGGATGGAATGTTCTGTAGATATCTGCCAAGTGCAATTGGTCAAAAGTATTGTTAACATCTTGTGTTTCTCTGCTGATTCTTTGCCTAGATGGTCTGTCCAATATTGACAGTGGGGTGTTCAGGTCCCCTG
>NW_007726608.1:120387-143204 GCF_000696425.1 Galeopterus variegatus
GTTTGGCAAGTTCTGCTACATTTTTTTTTCAGGTCATTGATTTTCTTGTACATTTCCTCTTTCAGGTCCTGTATACTTTTCCTAGTTTCATTATGCTGTCTAGCTGAGCTTTCTTGTATCTCATTCAGTTTCTTTAGAATTATCACTCGAAATTCCTTGTCATTCATTTCAAAGGCTTCCTGTTCTATAGAATCTAGAGTTTGAGATTTATTAACTTTTGGTCATATACTTTTTTGGTTTTTTGTATTTCTGGTATCTTTTTTTTTGATGTTTATTCATTTTGGCAGGGGGTTTCACAGTGCACAGGTTTGACCCTATTGGCTAACTATGGTGTGGCTGTGTTTGTCAGTTTGGTATGGCTACCTCTGTGACTGCTCAGTTGGCCTCTAGTGTCTTTGTGTGTGGTTGCCTCGGGTCTTGGGCCTCTCTGGAGAGCCACCTCTCTGGTCAGCTTGGACTCTGCTGGGCTGCTGGATAACGCATTGGCGGCCCCACAGGGTGTGTGTTTTCTACCGAGTCTCCACCTCCCTAGCCGGACATCTGCCCACTCTGTGTGCACTAGGCGGTGCTGTTGGACCTCGCAGAGGCAGCCCGCAGGGTGTGTGTTTTCTGCCGAGTCTCCGCCTCCCTAGCCGGAGGCCTCCCAGCTCTGTGCGCTCTAGACTGGGCTGGGACGTGTCTTCTGCTACCCTCGTCTATCAGCTGGGCCTTCAAGCCCCTGCTCAGCACCACCCCTCCCAGGAAGTCTTTCAGGTTTCTGCTAGGCGCAGACGGCCGGTCGCTCTGGGTGCCTTTGTAGCACTGTATAGAGCTTTCTCGGGACTTATCACCTTCCTCCTGGTATTGCAGTTATCTGTGTACTTGTTTTATCCCCCACACCAGAGCATGAGGTCCTCGGGGGAGGAGCCCGCAGCACACAGTTCCTCTTTGATTCCCCCCGGCGTGGACCGACTCCAGCGCTCGCCTGCAGTCAGCTCTCCTGCAGGTTCAAGCAAGCTCAGGAGTGCTCTGATCACACTTTTCCTAACCATAAATTGGTTAGGCGTTTTTCCGAACTGGTGGCCGCAGAGACGGTATCTGCCTCCCGGTAACAGGAAGTTTGCCGGGGGCCACAGCCCAGAGTGCGGTGGAGTGACAATTGGACCGGCCTGTTCTTCCCTGTCCTCCTGCCGCTGGCCGGGGGCTCCCCACACCACCAGCCCCGCCAGAGAACCGTGGGGGAAGTGAGATGTGAGGCCGGCCGGTGGACCCCGGGAGGCCCCACACCAGGGCAAGGAAGTGGGAAGGCTCAGTGAGGAGCCAAGCCAGGTGAGGAGGGCAGGCCTGGCTGATCCAGCCGGCTCCTCCGCAACCCGAGAAAATGGAGGCAGCCCCGGGCCAGTGACTGACCTAGTGGGGCAGGCGATGCTGGACGGGCATCTGCCCCGCAAGCGTGGCCGGGCTGGGGGTCACTCACAGAGCTGGGCCGGCCGAGCGGCTCCCTCTTCGTTTCCACATTGTCTTAGCCGCCGCCGCCTCGGGCCGCTCACTTGGTCCCGCGGCGCGGCTTGGGCGCTCCCGGGAATCTTCTTTAATGTCGGCCCTAAACCTCGAATCTGTAGTTGCTTTTTTATAGTTGTAGATTAGTTGATCAAAGACTTATTCTTTTTTTGTTGCTCTTGGAAATGCAAATAGTACTCTGGCAGCACAGCACCCACCTCTCAGGCTCACACTCTTCTGGCGCCCCCGCTCCAGACCCGTCGCCATCTTGACTCTATCTCAAGATATAATTTAAATACTACAAAATTAACTATTTTAAAGTATACAGTGCAATGTTTTATAGTATATTCACAAGGTTGTGCAAACATCACTACTATCTAATTCCAGAACATTTTCATGAACCCAAAATAAAAACCTGCACCCATTAGCAGTCACTCCCCACATCCCATCCCCTCACCCCACCGCCAGTCCCTGACAACCACTAGTCTATTTCCATTTCTATGGATTTGCCTATTTTGGACATTTCATATAAACAGAACAGAATCATACAGTATGTGGCCTTCTGTGTCATAATGTTTCAAGGTTCAACCATGTTGTAGCATGTATCAATACTTTCTTTTTCCTGACAAATAAAATTCCATTGGATATATCAATTTATTGTTTATTCATTCATCAGTTGATGAATATTTGGGTTATTTCCACTCTCTGGCTATTATAAGTAATGCTACTATGAATATTCATGTGCAAGTATTTGAGTACCTGCCTTCACATCTCTTGGATACATAAACAGGAGTGGAATTGCAGGGTTATAAGGAAGCCCTGTGTTTAACTTTGTGAGGAACTGCCAAACTGTTTTCTACAGTGGCTGCACCAATTTACATTCCCATCAGCAATGGAGGAATATTTTAATTTTTTCACATTCCCATGAGCATTTGTTATTTTCCATTTTTTCTTGCTATATCTTCCTAGAGGTGTGAGGTGGTATCTTACTGTGGCTTTGATTTGCATTTCCCTAATGACTAATGATATTGAGTGTCTTTTCATGTGCTTACTGGCTATTTGTGTATTTTCTTTGGACGGGTGTCTGTTCAGATCCTTTGTCTATTTTGGGTTATAGGCATACTTTGGAGATACTGTGGGTTTGGTTCCAGACCACCACAAGAAAGTGAATATCGAGATAAACTGAGTTGTACACATCTTTAAGTTTCCCAGTGCATATAAAAGTTATATTTATACTATACTCTGGTGTATTAAGTGTGCAATAGCATTATGTCCAAGAAAAGTACAAATCTTAATTTAAAAATACCATATTGCCAAAAAATGCTAATATCTGAGCCTTCAGCGAGGCGTAATCTGCTTTGCTGGTGGAGGGTCTGTCCTTGATGTTGGTGGCTGCTGACTGACGGGGTGGCTGTGGCCATTTCTTCAAATAAGACAGCAGTGGAGTTTGCCACATCAGTCGACTCTTCCTTTCATGAGAGATTTCTCTGTAGTGTGTGATGGTGTTTGGTAGCGTTTTGCTCACAGTAGAACTTTCAAAATTGGAATAAATTCTCTCAAACCCTGATGCTTTTTAGGAGCTACGTATGTAATGTTCTAAATCCTTTGTGGTCATTTCAGCAAGGTTCACAGCATCTTCACCAGGAGTTGATTCCATCTCACAAAACTACTTTCTTGCTCAACCATAAGAAGCAACTCCTGATCCCCTCAAGTTTCATCATGAGATTGCAGCAATGCAGTTTCATCCTCTTGCTGTTTCCACCACATCTGCAGTTACTTCCTCCACTGAAGTTTTTGAGCCCCTCATAGTCACCCATAAAGGCTGGAATCAACTTCTTCAATCTCCTGTTAATATGGATATTTTGACCTTCTCCCACAAATTACTAATGTTCTTTTCTTTTTTTTTTAAATTTTATTTCTTTGGTGGCTGGCAAATATGGGGATCTGAACCCTTGGCCTTGGTGTTATAACACCATATTCTAACCAGCTGAGCCAACTGACCAGCCCACAAATGTTCTTAATGGCATCTAGAATGGTGAATCCTTTCCAGAAGGTTTTCAACTTACTTTGCCTAGATCCATCAGAGAAATCACTATTTATGGCAGCTATAGCCTTATAGAATGTATTTCTTAAATAATAAGACTTGAAAGTTGAAATTATGTCTTGATCCATGGGCTGCAGAATGGATGTTGTATTAGCAGATATGAAAACATTAATCTCCTTGAACATCTCCAACAGTTCTTGTGTGCCTAGGTGCATTGTCAATGAGCAGTAATATTTTTAAAGAAATCTTTTTTTCTGAACAGTAGGTCTTAACCATGGGCTTAATATACTCAGTAAATAATGCTGTAAACAGATGTGCTGTCATCCAGGCTTTGTTGTTCCATTTACAGAGCACAGGCAGAGTATGTTTAGCATAATTTTTAAGGGCCATAGGAATTTCAGAATGGTAAATGAGCATTAGCTTCAACTTTAAGTCACCACCTACATCAGCCTGTCCTTTGAATCTTTGAAGCAAGGCATTGACTTCTAACTATGAAAGTCCTAGATGGCATCTTCTTCCAATATCAGGCTGTTTAACCTACATTGAGAATCTGTTGTTGAGTGTGGCCACCTTCCTCAGTGATCTTAGCTGGATCTTCTGGATAACTTGTGCAGCTTCTGCATCAGCAACTGCTGCTCCAACTTGTGCCTTCACATTATGGAGACGGCTGCTTTTCTGAAACCTCATGAACCAACCTCTGCTGGCTTCAAACTTATCTTCTGCAGCTTCCTCACCTCTCTCAGCCTCCAAAGAATTGAAGAGAGTTAGGACCTTGCTCTGGATTAGGCTTCGGCTTAAGGGAATGTTGTGGCTGGTTTACTCTTTATCTGGACCACTGTTGGGCAGGAATCTCAGATCGTTCTGCCCCTTCCTGTGCAGGTCATGATTCAGGTAGTTGAAAGATCCTGGCAGCTTTATGTATAAGTAAGAATACACATAAATAATAATGTATAATACAATAATGTTTAATAAGAATAAAGTAGAAACACTTTATTCTTCAGATGTGAGCTTCAGACATGCTTTATTTCTCCAAGACAAGCTCAGGCTCTGCCCTGACTCTGCTGACCCTCTGTGCTCTGCTGACCCTCTGTGCTCTGCCAACCAGCAGTTCAGAGCAGTTACCTTTATGCTCTTAGTTCACGATAGCAGCCACAAGCCAAGCATTACATAATTACAACAATCATGCTGAATCAGTAACTGGGCACGCACCTGCTGTTACACCACTTTTATAACTTGTTTCTAGTGAATGTGCTGAATCTTGCCCATTTGTAACAGATGTAAAGCAAGTGAGCCTGACTAAACTTTTTCTACTTTCCTTACAACAACTAAAACTTTCTCCATATCAGTAATAAGGCTGTTTCATTTTTGTATCGTTTGTGTATTCACTGGAATCAATCTCTTTCAAGAACTTTTCTTTGCATTCACAGCTTGGCTAACCATTTGGTGCAAGAGGTCAAACTTTCAGCTTGTCTCAGTTTTCGACATGCCTTCCCCATGAAGCTTCATCATTTCTAGCTTTGATTTAAAGTGAGAGAGGTGCAGCTCTTCCTTTCACTTGAACACTTAGAGGCCATCCTAGGGTTGTTAACTGGCCTGATTTCTTTTTTCTTTCTGGTGGCTGGCTGGTACGGAGATTCAAATGCTTGGCCTTGGTGTTGTAACACCTGCTCTAACCAACTGAGCTAACCAGCCAGCCTCTAATTTCAATATTGTTGTGCCTGAGGGAATAGGGAGGCCTGAGGAGAGACAGAGAGATGGAGGAATGGCTGGTCAGTGGAGCAGTCAGAACACACATTTATTGATTAAATTCACTGTCTTACATGGGCGTGGCTCATGGCACCCCGAAATAATTACAACAGTAACATCAAAGGTCACTGATCACAGATAGTGTGATGAATAGTAATAAAAAGTTTGAAATATCATGAGAGTTACTGAAACGTGACACAGAGACATGAAGTGAGCACATGCTGTTCGAAAAATGGCACTGGCAAGACTTGGTCAATATAGGTCGCCACAAACCTTCAATTTGTAAAAAACACAGTACCTGGGAAGCAGAGTGAAGCAAAGCACAGTAAAAGGAGGCGTGCCTGTATTTGTCTCTTTATTGTGAGTTGTAAGAGCTACTTAATATCCGCACACTGGGCTCTTATTACGTATGTAATTTGCAAGTACTTTGTCCACGCTGTGATATGCCTTTTCACTTACCTGGAAGTGTTCTTTGCAGTACAAAGTTTAAAAGTTTTTCATGAAGTCTCCCTTATTTTTTCTTTGGTTATTTGGGCTTTTAGTGTAATATCTAATAAACCCTCTAACCTGAGATCATAAAGATTTACATCTACGTTTTCTTCTAAGAGTTTTATAGTGTTAGGTTTTTGACCCATTTTAAGTAAACTTTTGTATGCGGGATGAGAACTTCTTTCTTCTGCACGTGGGTGTCCAGCTGTTTCAGCACCGTTTGTTGAAAAGACTGTTCTTTCCCCATCGCATGGCATTGGCACCCTTGCTGAAAACTGATTGCAGATGTTGGGTTTATTTCTGGACTCTCAATTCTATTCCATCGATCTGTGTCAATCCTTATGCCAGTACCACACGGTCTTAATTATTGTATCTTTGTAGTAAGTTTTGAAATCAAGAAATGTGAGCCCTCCAACTTGGCTCTTCACTTTTAAGTCTGTTTTGGCTATTTGGGGTTCCTTTCGTTTCCATATGAATTCTAGGACCAGCTTGTCCATTTCTGTAAAAATGACAGTTGGAATTTGATAGAGATTTCAGTGAATCTGTAGATAAGTTTAGGGGTTTTGCTAATTTAATAAATTAAGCCTTTCAACCCATAAATGTATTTCCACTTATTTGTTGTTTATATTTTTTTGTTTTTTGGGGTTTTTTGGCAACTGGCCAGTAGGGGATCTGAACCCGTGACCTTGGTGATACCAGCCCCATATGCTCCCAAGTGAGCTAACCAGTCAGCCCCTTCTTTAGTCTCTTTCAGCAATGTTTTGTAGTTTTCAATGCCTGTGGCTTGCTCTTCTTTGGTTAGTTTATTCCTAAGCATTTTATTCTTGTTGATTCTATAGTAAAAGGAATTATTTTCTTAATTTCATTTTCAAATGGTTTAGTGCTAGTGTATAGAAATACAACTAATTTTTGTATATTGATCTTGTACCCTGCAATCTTACTGAAATTATTAGTTCTAATAGTTTTTTGTGGCTTCTTTAGTATTTTCTATATATAAGATCATGTTATCTGCAAATAGTTTCACTTTTTCATCTAACAATTTGGGTGCATTTTATTTCTTTTTCTTGTCTGATTGTGCCAACCAGAACCTTTAGTGTCTTTTGTGTGTGTGTGTGTGGCTGGCCACTATGGGGATCTGAACCTGTGACCTTGGTATTGTAAGGCTGTGCTCTAATTTAGTATAACATTGAATAGAAGGGACAAGAGCAAACATCCTTGCCTTTTTCCTGATTTCAGGGTGAAATCTTTCAATCTCACCATTAAGTATGAAGTTAGCTGTGGGTTTTTCACAGATGCCCTTGATCAGGTTGAGGAAATTCTTCCATTCCTAATCTGTTGAGTGCTTTTTATTGTGATAGCAGTTGGGTTTTGTCAACTAATTTTCCTTCATTTATTGAGATGATCATGTAGTCTTATTCTTCATTTTATCAATATGGTGTATTACATGTATTGATTTTTGTATGTTGAACCAACCTTGCATTCCTGGGATAAATCCCACTTGGTCATGGTGTATAATAATTTTTATATAGTGCCAGATTTTGTTGTTGAGGATTTTTGCATCTATAGTATTAAGGAATATTAGTCTATAGTTTTCTTGTGATGTCTGTCTTGTTTTGGTATTAGGGTAACACTAGCCTTATAGAGTAAGTTAGGAAGCATTCCCTCCTCTCATTTTTTGGAAGAGTTCATGAAGAATTGATATTGATTCCTTTTTTTTTAAAAAAAAGATGACCGGTAAGGGGATCTTAACCCTCGACTTGGTGTTGTCAGCACCACGCTCAGCCAGTGAGCGAACTGGCCATCCCTAAATGGGATCCGAACCCGTGGCCTTGGTATTATCAGCACCACACTCTCCCGAGTGAGCCACAGGCCGGCCCGATATTGATTCCTTTTTAAACATTCAATAGAATTTGAGTTAAGTCATCTGATCCTGGACTTTTCTTTGTGGAAAGTTTTCTGATTACTGATTCAATCTTTTTATTTATTTAGGTTTTCTCTTTCTCCTTGACTCTGTTTCAGTAGTTTGTGTCTTTCTAGGATTTTGTCCATTTCGTTTAGCTTATCTAATTTTTGGCATACAATTGCTCTTAGTGTTTCCTCATAATCCTTTTTATTTCTGTAAGGTTAGTAGTACAGTCCCTCCTTTCATTTCTGACTTTAGTAATCTGAATATTCTCTTACTGCTTTGTTCAGTCTAGCTGAAGATTTGTCAATCTTGTTGATCTTTTCAAAGAAACAGCTTTTATTTTTTCCTGCTGTTCCCTATTCTCCATCTCACTTATTTCTGTTCTTGTTTCCTTCCTTCTACTTGCTGTGGGTTTAGTTTGCTGTTCTTTTTCTAGTTTCTTAGGGCGTAAGGTTAGGCTTCCTACTTTTCTCCTTTAATACATGAGTTTTATTGTATAATTTACTATATAAGTTTTGTTATGTTGTGTTTTCATTTTTATTCATCTTGAGGCATTTTCTGATTTCTCTTGTGTTTCTTCTTTGACCCATTGGTTATTTAGGAATATGTTGTTTAATTTCCACATACTTTTGAATTCCCCAAATTTCTTTGTTATTGATGTCTCATTTCATTCCATTGTTGTTGAAGGACATACTTGCATGATTTCAATCCTTTTAAATTTATTGAGACTTACTTTATTGCCTAACATATGGTCTATCCTGACAGATGTTCCATGTGCCCTTGAGAAGAATGTGCACTCTGCTGTTGAAGGAAGGGTTCTGTAGATGTATGTTAAGTCTACGTGGCTTTAATGTTCAAGTCTTCTTTTTCCCTGCTGATCTTCTGTCCCACCTAGTGTGTTTAATATAGGGGAAATATACAGCTGACCCTTGAACATCACAGAGGTTAGGGGTACCCCACCCCCCACTGCTGTGCAGCTGAAAACCTACATATAACTTTTTACTCCCCAAAACTTAACTACTAATAATCTACTGTTGCTCGGAAGCTTTATCAATAACAAACACATATTTTTTATGTTATATGTATTATATAATGTATTTTTACAATAAAGTGAACCAGAGAAAAGAAAATGTTAAGAATATCGTTAAGAACAGGAAAATACATTTCTGGTACTGTACAGTATTTACTAAAAAAAGTCTGTGTATTAAGTAGACCTGTACAGTTCAAACCCGTGTTGTTCATGGGTCAACTGTATACACTTTCTGTTTTATAGCACAATGTAAAAATTATGAAAATAAGGGGCCGGCCCGGTGGTGCACTGGAGAGTGCGCCGCTTGGGAGTGTGGCAGCGCTCCCGCTGAGGGTTTGGATCCCATGTGGAGACCAGTTCCCGTTCACTGGCTGAGCGCGGTGCGGACGCAACACCGAGGGTTGCGATCCCGTTGCCGGTCCCCGGTACGGGCGCAACACCGAGGGTTGCGATCCCGTTACTGGTCAGTAAAAAAAGACAAAAAGGGAAAAAAAATTATGAAAATAAGAACGAATGTTAAAACTCATTAGAGCTTTGTTTTTATTCTTACCAATGCCTGTATTAAACAATTTATTGTTATTTATTTATGGCCCTAAGATCATAAAGTAGCTTTAAATTTTGAAATACTAGTTTTCTACCCCACCAAAAAACTAACTTTTAAGCCACTGTTGAAATCCAACTTCATTTTTACCAATGCAGAATCTGCTTCATCAGAGACACTGTCACATTCACTAGAGGGTGGGAAATTTCCTGGGATATAGTCAGCCTTTCCCCTGTGGTCAGCAGTGAGGGTGTTTACTTTTAAATGCTAGTTAGTACTGAGAGAGCTTGGTGGACTGATCCAGCTCATTCAGATGCAGAAATAGTTTGAATTCTCTGGTAGGTCCAGTACCTTGGCCTATTTTCTGTTGCTTTTAACAGAATACCCGAAACTGAGTAATAAACCAAAGAAACAGAATTTAGTTCTTACACTGTTGGGTGCCAGCAAGTCCAAGGTCAAAGGGGTGCATGTGGTAAGGGCCTTCTTCCTGGTGGGGGCTCTGCAGAGGCCCAAGGCGGTTCAGAGTATCACATGGCCAGAGGGCAAGAATGTCCTCATGAGCTAGTTCAAGTATTGCCTCCTCTTCTAATGAAGCCACTAGTTCCACGATAACCCATTAACCCATTAATCCATGAATGGGCTAACCCATTTCCCAAGGCAGAGCCCTCATGATCCAATCACCTCCTAAGTGCCCCACCTTTCAACCCTGCCACATTGGGATTAAGTTTCAACATGAGTTTTGAAAAGGGCATTCAAACCACAGCATCTGGCCTCCACTTGAAAACAATCCTAAACCCCAAGCCACCAAGCAGGCTCAAATCACCCACCCTGCCCCACCGCCCCACCACTTCCACTCACATAGAGTAATAGGCCCACAGATGCCAGAATGGGCTGGACTCCCTGGGCCACTTGTCCCCACCTACCCTTCCTCACTCCAAGGCACAGACAAGTCAAGCTACCTGTACTGGGTTAAGGACCCCAGATGCCTGGATCTCAGCCCAGAGGCTGTGGTTTAATTGGTCTTGTGTGTGTGGCCAGGGCATCAAGATGTTTTTAAGCTCTCCAGGTGATTCGGAAGTGCAACAAAGTCTGATCACCACTGCTCCACACCAGAGTTTAGCCAATTCTCATCTTGCTTTGATTTCAGCAGGTAAGGGTGTTGAAATAGATGGGCACACTGAGCACTGGAGTGGAACACACACTTCCTGGGTGCCAGGTTACCATCAGGCTGTGTGACCACGGGCAAGTCACCTGACTCTTCTGCGCCTGTTTTGTCATACATAAAATCAAACAGGTGTGTGCAATGTCAGAGATCCCCTCCACTCTCAAGTTCTGGGCCTAAGGTGCTCGGATGACTTCTTCACCTGCCTAAGTCTCCCCCTTCCTCTGGATGGCAGGGCTCCCCCTGGCATGTTTGAAAGGCCGTTTGAAAAGCATCTGCTCAGAAATGCCTTCCCACATGTTTGCTGGGGTTAATGTGTCACAAGTGTCTCAGAAGGCCAACTGCACTTTAGGACAGGAAGGACATGGTCTGGGAAAGTTGGTTATGGGGGAGAAAGGGGTGAGTCACAGAGAGACCACCAGATGGGTTCAGAGAGCAAAACTTGGGGAAGTAGATGAGACTGAGCTTTCTGAGGGCAGTGACTGACCCAGCCGATAGAGCCCCGCGTCCTTGGGGTGTCACTGTTTGGTAGGTCCAGTTCTCACACACACCCTCTCCTTCCTTTGAAATTGTAACACTTGTTCACACTAGTGTGAGAAAAATAGTGTGCGAGTGGGTTGCAGCCTCTGAAGTGACCAAACGAGAGGGAGTTGACCAAGCAGCTGGTCTGGCCCTCTGGCTCCAGCTCCCCGGAGGCTGGGTCCGCCCCTCCCTCATTCTTGATCAAGTGCCAGTGCTGGGAGCCGTGGGAGCAGCCCAAGCCAGCACCCTCGGGCACGTGCTGGGACTGGATGTCCCTCAGCGGTCTTCAAAGTTCTGGGTTCTCGTCATTTCTTTAGTCCTCACTGGTCTTGCCAGGGATGTCATGAACTAAATCAGTCTGCCAGAAGACTGTTTGAAAGCTCTATTTATAGTGAATATGTGTAACGTGTACTTTAAAAAGTTTATGGAAAAACAGGACTAAGAGATAGTGAGTCTGTCCATGAACTTTTTGAAGACCTCTCAAATATTACATTAATATTCTCTGTAAAATAAAACCTCTCCTAAAAGTTACATGAGCTACAGAACACATCGAGTGTCCAGAACAGAGCCTGGCACACGCTGCAGTGTAAGTGCTATCGTCACTGTTACCCTCACAGCTGCGGGGCCACGGCTGAGCAGGGGACAGCTCTGGTCTAAGGCCTGAGTGGGTGGCAGTGCCAGCTCCAGCTGCTGGGATAACAGGTCACCGATCTCAGCTCCTCCGTCTTTAAACCCAGGAGCTGGGAAGACCCAGGCAAGAGCATCTGATAAATACAAGACAATCAGTTTATGTGCATATCCTCTTAAACTTTTAAAAACATAAAATGGTGTTTTCGAAAATTGTTTCATAACATGCTTTTTTCACCCAAGATTTTATAACTATTCCATTCTTTTTCAATAGTGGTATATTCTGCTATGTACTGTTGTCTAATTATTTAACCAAAATCTTAGTGATGAACACGTGCTGTTTCCAACTCTTAACTATTAGGAACAATCCCGAGATGAATTTAATTGCACATGTACCTTTATTCTCATATTTCCTGCAGGAATTTATTCCTTAAGATGAATCCTTATAAATGGAGTTGCTGGGTCCAGGTTTTTAATATCTATTTTCAGTTACGGTCCAATTCTCCTCTACAGTTTAACCAATTTAGACTTCCTCCACCCATACGAGGTCAGATTTCCCCTAACCAGCACTGGGCAAGAACATAAGGATTTCCTAGGCAGTTGGGCTTGACTCTCAGGAGTTGAAAGGTGGAAGGTTTGCTTCAGAAAAAGGGGAAGGGTCAAGGTTCAGGTCCCTGTACCACCTAGCCACCAAAAAGAAAAGGGGGGTGGGGGATGGGGCGCAATGTGGGCAATTGCTTAAAGATATAAGGTGTAGTCTGCCACAGTGACCTGGGTTAGAAGCCTGGTCCTACCTAAGTGACCTTGGGCCAAGAGTTTAACCTTTTTGGTTCCCTACCTGTGAAACAGGAATGAAAATATCCTTGTTGCAGGTTTGGGCAGAGAAGGAGTTAAGTTACAACTCCATGTAAGAGAATCTCTTACAACACTGAATTAAAGAAGCAAAGCACAGAAGCCTATCATACAGAGGGCAGAAAGGTCAAAAAGAGGCAGAACTAAGAGATATTTGAGAAATGTTCTCTGAAAGAGAAGCAAGGGGATGACTGACACAAAATTCAGGAAGTGGCCACCTGGGTGAGCTGGGAGGATTTTGGGTTATACTCTAGGTCCTACCCAGTGAGAGGTGTGCAGGTTTTTACTCCATGAAACTGTATAAATGTTTTATGCACATACATATGCTTCACAAAAAAGATTACAGAAAACACCACCATGAGAAACCTCATAAATGAAGATTCAGAGAAACATTTCAAATGTGTTAAGAAATATTAGTTTTATTTAACCAGTTTTCACAGCTGAATATTTATTCTATAAAAACTTTACAGATTGTACAGTTTATATATAGTTCAAACTACTGAACGAAAAAGTAGGTCCCACAGATGCAAAAATACTGTACCAATCAACCCAAGGTAAAGGCAAATTTACACACTGTACAGCTCTCCATGTGACTGGGGAGGTGGTCAGTTCTAAGTATAAACTTCAAAACTGTACAAAAATAAGGGTTTGATTTTACTTCGTTCTTCATACATTCAATATGATTGCAAGCTCAGAAGCCTAACTAATAATAGGCGTCTGTAGTCACGAATCAGTCCCCACTCCTGAAAGGAATGCACACGTCTACGCACACAGGGCACTCTTAGACACCGTACTATACGCATATACTGTATAGACATAAAAGCAGAGACCAAAAACATTAAATGTCAGATATAAGGTAGTTCTTTTTGTTTTGAAAGAAGTTTCTGCATTTAATAGTGTGCCAAAAGAATTTTAACTTATTAAATAAAATATATTCTAAGTAAACCTAAAAATTACACTTTATAAACATAAAAATATTTTTTTGGTGTGATACATCAATCATATCTGCAAATAGAAAACCAAAACTGTATATAAAGTGGTATTTCTCACCCAGCAACAAGAAGCACTTATGTAGTTATTTTTGAAAGGGGTCAGAAAAACTATTTAAAACCAACTAAGCCTAACTTATAACTTAGATATTCATACTTAAGCTATTTAGTGATTCACTAATACTGCAAAACAAGCTTTCTTTTAGAGAGACAGTGGTTTCTTCATGTTAACTGGGTAAGAACTGGACATATTTAAAAAAGGGAGAATCAGCTGATATTTCAGCACGAATCTGAAGTGTATGTTTGGGTGGGGGTATGCACATTGGTGGATTTTTCATCAGAAATATTTATCCTAAAAGATAAGTCTTACTTCTGATTTAGAATTTTCCATCTCTGAGATATTTGTACCTTCTTGGAGGTAAAGCCCAACATCTCAGATCTTTCTGTATCTCAATTTGGGGCAGGGGAGGTAAGGCTGGCTAATATCTCTTTAGAATCTGTTCTAGAAGGAAAAAAAAATGAGAAAAACAAACATTATTCCAGACTTTTCTGCCACCCAAAACCAACAAAACACAATTCTTTTCTTTTTTAATACAGTACTAGCCAAAGAAAACAAAAATTAGAGCTTCCAAGAGCAGTCTAGTGCTTACCATTATACTTTTATACTTGTGTGTATATAAGTATAAAATAATGACGTTTGGACAAAGGAGCTTTGAAGTTATTTATTTTAAAGTTACAGTACTTAAAAACTCCTTGATAATAAACAGCTTGGATGTTTCCAGTACTGTTTCCAAGCATGAGCTACAGGTGAACTTGTTTTAGGCTGTGAAGATGGATTAGGGCAACTTAGAGCCACCAACGTCCTGCTTAATCCAATTCCAGTGTCACTAGCAGGCAGCCTGCCAATCAAAACTCATCAATTTTCCTCTGCAAGTACTTTAACATGGAGTCCATCCCTTGGGCAGAGCCCCAGATTTTCTTCAGGACCTCGCACTCCCTCTCGTTGGCTTGCTCCAGCTCCATCCTCATGTTACAGCGCACAAGGGCTTTGGACTCCTCCAGCACCTGCACCAAGCAACAGCAGGCAGTGAGCAAGGTGTGTGTTTGCAGAAACTGGCCCTGTTTCTCCCCTAAATCTATGCAGGCAATTATCAAACGTGAGTAATTACCTGTTTTTCACAATACATATGAGGTCTAATACATATGCAGTTTGAGTGTCCCTTATGGGAAACGCTGGGAACCAGCAATGTGGTGGACTTTTTCAGATTTTGGAGTATTTGCATGTACATAATGAGATGTTTTGGGAATGTAATCCAAGTCTAAACATGAAATCCATTTGTTTTATATATGTATCTATATGTACAGACTGAAGGTAATTTTACTTTTAATAATTTTGTACATGAAACACATGGCCCGTCATATGAGGTTAGGTGTGGAATGTTCCACTTGTGGCATCATGTTAGCGCTCAAAAAGTTTCAGATTTTGGAGCATTTCAGATTTAGGGATGCTCAACTTAAATAAAGTATATTTCACAATAGATGCTGGATAAATCCTCAACTTCAAAATGGCTATTAATTTCCTTAATGGAGCTGCCAAAGAGAAAAAAAGGCTGTTAAGCTATTTCAAAAGAGAGCTAGGCTGTCTGCACCTGGCGCCTCGGCCCCAGTGCTAGTGCTGGACCAGTGTAGACCCCTGAACTGGACGTCAACTCTGTTGACGATCAATGAAAACGCTGACAATGCCTGCTGGGGGTATTTTCTCAACAGCATTTCATTTTAATAACGAGGATTGTTCACATGTCTGTGAGAGTTTACACAGAAGTGTAAACTCATTAAAGTTATCATTAAACAACATTTCACCCTTTGCCAGATGTAATTTTGTTAGATAATTATTCAGCACATTTATTAAACAAAACCTTAAGCTCACTGTGGGGGTGGGGAAAAACTAAACGTCATTATATGAAAGGGCTTTGGAAACACTAAAGTATTATATAAATGCTGGTTGTTATAGGACATTTTAAGCTACTACGTTTCAGACTGAAGTCCATTCCTTTAATTCTCAGTATGTGCAAAGGGAGGATGTGGTAGTGGATCTGGGACAATGCGAGTGTGGCTTCTGGCGGTACCTCATGTGAAGGTGCCTGCTGAGTGCAAAGGTCCGGAGGACGTGGGAAGCACTGTCAGATCTGACACTGAGCATTTTTTTTTTCCTTTTTGTCTTTTTTACTGACCGGTAACGGGATCGCAACCCTTGGTGTCGCGCCCGTACCGGGGACCGGCAACGGGATCGCAACCCTCGGTGTTGCACCCGCACCGCGCTCAGCCAGTGAGCAGGAACTCTTCCACATGGGATCCAGGCGCTGCTGCGCTCCCAAGTGGCGCACTCTCCAGTGCGCCACCGGGCCGGCCCTGACACTGAGCTTTCTGGAGGAAAAGGTTATGTTTTTTTTTTTTCCTTTTTGTCTTTTTTACTGACTGGCAACGGGATCGCAACCCTCGGTGTTGCGCCCGCACTGCGCTCAGCCAGTGAGCGGGAACCGGTCTCCATATGGGATCCGAACCATCAGCGGGAGCACCACCGTGCTCCCAAGCGGCGCACTCTCCAGTGCGCCACCGGGCCGGCCCGAAATGGTTATGTTTTTAAAAAAGTAACATATGTAAGAGAACAAATTAGACGTACAACTGGGTTACATGAGGCAAGCTCCTTAATCCGAACCATGACTTCCTGGGTGAAGGTCCCAGGCCAGAACACCTGGGAGACCAGGCCCTTGCCACATGCCTCCTGCGCGGTCAGCTTCCGCCCACTGAGCAACATTTCATTTGCCTGAAAGGAAGAAGAATTGATGGGATATGAGATGTGGGGGTAGGCAGGCAGAGAAGACCCATCCCGAAAACCCATCCCTCAAAAATGCACACTGAGGACAGACATTTGAAAATGCCACCATGTTCTCTGTGGCCACTCAGCATAAACCTTGTGCAAGACACAGTCAACTGGGCAGGTGGGAGATAACACACTGGGCCAGTGATTTTTAAAAAATGAATGTGAAAAGCTGATTTTATGATGTTATACAGAATCACATGGACTCAGAAATCCACCTTTCCAACCAACTGAGCTAGCTGGCCAGCCCAATTTGAGGTTATTGACATAACTTCCTCTCCTGCGCCTGCCTTCCTCCTACTAAAGCCAGCTCTTCCCATGTATGAACTCATTTAATGCACAAATGAACCCTGGGAAAATGAACCATAAAGCAAGGCTAGGTAATTTGTAATTTTAAGGATTTGAGCCAGACACTGAACTACAACACAATATTTTCTGAATCTGAGAGAGGCCAAGGGTGACTTGTTCAAAGCATACAGAAAATATGTTCTAATGGCAGTGAATGTTTCTGCTGGAGTATACCTTGGAGGCCACATTTTATTGCTTAGAAATTAAAATAAGAAACGAACAGGACCTAAACGTGTCCAAAAATCACTGTAGTCTGCTCAAGCAGGTCTGACTATAGTTACTTCACCTGAAGAAAGTTAACATTTGTTTTTGTTTTTAAAAATACATATGCATATCTATATGAAATTGATTAACTCCATCCTGGGTTCTAGATCACCTAAGGTCTCAGCACAACGTGTATGGATTTTCCATCACTCAAAAGGCTCACAGATGCTGAGATTGGGGGAAAAGGGGAGATTATGTATCTGACAGACTCCACACTAGCCTAACGTGCCACTTCCTGCCTGTGGTTTATCTTGTACGGTTCATCTTCCTGAAGCCTCCTATGGTCATGAAGAAGATTCGACCATGAGCTTTGGGGGCAGGTAAAACACACTTTGGTGGGCAACTTCTTTTTCCAAAAGAGGCAAAATCACTGTTAGGAAAAGGCCCTGGAGTTGTGAAGTCCTCTCGGCTGACAGTGCCCTACACCTGCAGCTAACCTGCAGGGGAGACGCACAGGTGAGACACACAGACGAGAGCACACAGGACCCAGCTAGCCCAGCAACAACTGTGTGGCTGGTTCACCATCCTTTCAACACAGACAGAGGTGGGACATTAGTGCTCGGGACAGGCTTCACCCAAGAAGGGTTTGCAGGGTTCTCAATGCCCCCCAAAGCGGAGCCTGTTATGTGCACCGAGTCTTGGAAAAGTGATGAGTGTATGAAGAGTTTGGGGATGTTTTACAGAAGCCCTGAACAGAACAGGCCCTCCTCAGTGAAAAGAGGGCCCACTAATGATGAATTTAGAAACTGGCCTCCATCTTCCTGCTCCAGTGACTCAGCGGGAGGCGTGCCATGGGACAGAATTTCCTTTCCTAGACTACACTTCTTGCATTCTCAATGCTCAGTGATGACCACAAGGCTAAATCCCTCAAGTTCAGCAGGAGGCATGTCCCCAGATGCTGCTTCTCTGCCCTGCTGGTCACTTCTATGCACGCTATCTTCTGCCATCGGGAGGTCAACGTGCAGCCTGTCTCCATTTGCTGACTCCCTCAGGCCTGGCCCTCCCCTCTAGTCACCACGGCCAGTCTTCCTCCTTGGAGTCTGGCAGCCCCAGCCCTGCTTGTCACTGAGATGCCTCCCTGCTGGTACCCTTCTCTGTTCCAGATGGTTGGCTGCGCAGGCATTTCTGAATCTACCCCGGGCTATGAATGACAGGACCAGTTCAAGGCTGCTGGCGCTCTCTCAGGTAAACACCGGCAGTGGGGGGACTTAAAACTACAGTCATCAAAAAAACAAAACTATTAAGAAAATTCCCCTGGTAAGATTAGCAGGATGAAATACGCTCAGTTTGTACTGACAGTCAACTCTGTATCACAAATATATGTAATCAATTATTTCAATTAATAAAATAAGCAAATACACTCAATTTGAATGAGCACATTCTCATACACACAATTTTCAGTAGTTCTAAAATGAAAGGTTTTAAACTTCTATTCAAATAACAGATTCACAAATATGCAGTCACTGGGAAGTTTAAAGTGGCAGAATTAACAAGGGACTAAATGTAGACAACCTGCAAAAGTACCTGACGCGATCAAAACAAAACTGTATTTTGTTTATTTTTGGGCAGTTGGCCAGTACGGGGATCCAAACCCTTGACCTTGTGTTATAACACTGTGCTCTAACCAACTGGGCGAACTGGCCAGTCCAACTATTTTTAAACGTCATTATGTAACCATCCAAATGGGAAATGCCAGAGGAAAGGGAAATAGAGTTGTCTTTTAGTTCAGCCAAAACGACTGCATTAAGAGGTACAGTGATGACACAGGCCAGCCTGAGTGGGCAGGAGCAGCGGTGGCAGGGGCTTTCCTCTTACCCCCTCAGACTGTCTCTAAACTCCCCGAGAGTGCGGCTCTTACTGGTGAGCTCAGGTAAGGACGTCAGCCGCGCACCGGGCACCTCTCCAGCCTCCCACCTGAGCGGGACCCAGAGAGCCGCAGGGTTCACTAATGGCGGCCTGCATTCCTATCGTTGGGTGTCCTCTGTGCTTCCGTCAGTGAAGGCTTCTTCAAGTGTCAGAGCCCAGAACACTCATGAGCACACAGGCCCCTGGGGGTGGTCCCTGCAGCATCTGGCCCGTAGCAGGAGCTCCATGAATGTTCACTGGGGAAGAGCAGACCCCGAGGCTAATTTGCACAGCCTGCCCGCGCCTGCAGCACACGCCCTGGAGGAGAGAGCTTGCACAGCTCAGTTCACCCATGTGCGCTTTTTATCCCACCACCATGACCCCTGTGGCTTCTCTTCCTTGCAGTTCTGTGCATACCAACTGGGCAAAACCAGGCTAGCATCAGCTCTGCCTCAGGCTGCAGAAAGCTCCAATACACCAAAAGCTCATGAGAGGAACTACATTACTAGGTAGTCGCTTCCAACTAGAGCTGTCACAGTACAAGTCACCTCAACAGCTTTTGTTCACTTTCTGTAGAGGCTCAACCCCCATTCACGAGGTATGGGACGGTCACTGCATGAGGCGTGAGTGCCTTGCTCTTGCTCAAGAGCATGGCTGCCCACCCCGGGCACGGGAGGGCTTGTGGCCAGGCAGTTCTTTGCTTGGGGTGTCCTGGGTGCTGTTGGAGGCTGAGCAGCACCCCTGGCCTCCACTGACTAGCACCTCCTCAGCAGTGACAACTAAACCGTCTCTGGACACTACCATGTGTCCCCCAATGTGCGGGTGGGGCGATGAGAACAGGTGTTCAAGTGGTACCATTCGGTCCAAGAGGATGCAAAAAGCACCCATTTGTTGAGGCCTGTCGCAAGAGCAGCCTTCATTCTGCAGTGACGTCAGGAATTTATGGGTCTCCCTGAGCAGTGACCTCTAAGACCTCCACTCCCAAGCAGTATTTGGCCCAAAGGCTCTTCTTCCCAATGTCTTTGCCTGAAATGTGTTTGAACGTCAAGTCTGTTTAACATTTTCCCCAGATCTGCCCCTCCTGTGGGTCTGACTGACATCACACATCTATGTAGCCACACAGTGAGAGAGGGCATGTTTCCATCTCCTCTGGAGAAACAACTCCATATGAGTTCAGGGTGATGTTACCGATAACGATTCTCTGCAGAACAGGCAGTAACTAGTAGGAAACTATTTTACAGTAATAACTGAAAATGAACTTGAAGTAACTTTACTGATGATAACAAGTGCTGTGTTGGGTGGGTGCAGGACGGTGAAAAGAACAAGACAAGAGACTTGGACACGTACCCCATGTCTGCATCCTGTGAAACACTGAACACCAACTGGGGTGGATGCAGACACGCCTAGTGCTTGTCGGGGCACCCGAGTCTCTGGGGCCATGCCAATGGCGGAGCGCACCAAGGCTCCACTGTGCCCCCCTCCCAGTCCTGCTTCCTCTTTCCCTTCCATGGACGATGACACATAATCCACCAAATCCTACTTCCCAAATCCATCTCAGCTTCCAGAGAAACCAACTCGTGACAGCTGGGAGTTGGAGACAGGGCGAGGAGAGGGACTGCAGAGCTGGATGTTCCCCAGCTGGCTGGCAACAAGGAACCCCTCACCCGTCCCTGCACTCCTGGGACACTCCTAGAAGCACGGAGTAAATGGGGCCTGGCCCCCAGTTGAGTTTAGAGTGAAGAGCAAAGGCCAGGACTGCTGTGGCCAATGTGGAGGACAGGAAAAGATGCAATGTGGAAGTCACAGCGAGTGCGAGAGGGAGGATGGCAGGGCAGCCCCAGAGCCCTGGAGCAAGGCCGTGCTGTCCACAGTAGGGAAGGATGTGCCTGGAGTACTGACTGGGCCCTGGGAGGGACGAAGAACCTGACTGGCCACAGGGCACCAAATGACCATGCACGGGAAACATCCATCACAATCTGAGTTCCATCAGACCCACAGCGTGAGGTTGGCAGCCACACTGGAGCCTTACCCAGCAGTGGCAGATGCACCTGGTCATCCAGCTGGGGTAGGAGCAGACGTGGATTGAGCTTAGAGGATCAATGACCCACAGCAGGGTGAGTGGCCTGGGTGGCTGGCAGGGCCTCAAAGATTGGTGACGAGCAGGTAAAGACGGGTGTGGCGGTGGGTGGGGAAGGGCAGAGTGTTGTATCACGTTGATGTCTACCAGGGAGCATCCCCCGCAAAGGGGAACTGGGCAACTACGTGAGACAGCTGGTGCTGGCCACCCCAGCGCTAGTGTGACAGACATGTGAACCGAGTGGCCGCATGCAAGGGATGATCAAGAGCACAAACTCCAACTCATCAAGGCTGACTTAGCTACTGTGGCCGCAGGATGCCCGGCCTGCCAGCCAGAGATACCTGTGCAACACCATCCCTGGAGGCCAGTCCATTGGTGACACATGGAGGCAAGCTGACCGTCCTAATAGGGATGGACACTCCTTCTGGGTGTGCCCCACCTCAGGTCCTCAGGCAGCTCCCATCCCTGAGGCTCGTGGAGGGTCAGGGGTACTGGCGTGGGTGCACCTGACCAGCAGACCATCATCACCAGAGAATGTGCAGAGAAGCCAGGGCCGTGTGGTCCTCTGGCTGGGTCACCCATGGCACCCATGGAGGCTACCAGCCTGGTGGGGCAACAGCAGGGCCGGGGTGGGGGCAGCACCAGGTTGGAGGGGCGCTCCATGAGGAAGGGCACCATCTTCCAACGTGTAGTATACACAGTGCACCAAGGACCTCTATGTGGTGCCGAGTCCTCTGGGAAATGGGATGGAAGCAGGTGGCCCTGGTCCTCCCCTGCCTAACTGTAGCAGTAAGTGGAAGAGTGCAGAGACTCTGGCCACAGTAGGGGGCAGTGACCAGGCCCCAGGCCCCTCGGGGGCAGGTGTCCCACCACCGGGAAGGCCACTGGGGCCAGCAGAGGGGGCAGGGCAGGTGGGGGGCAGGGCAGCGTTGAGGCTGGATGTGGTAGCTGCATTCTGTCCTACTAACCTTCCTCCCTCTATTTATTTATTTATTTTAAACTTTCTGTTTTTGGAATAAGTTCAGACAATGAAACAATTACAAAAGTAGAACAGCATTTCCATAAACCCTTCACCCAGCTCTCCCCGCGTTGACACACTGTATAGCATTTTATGGTAATCAAAACCAGAAAATCCTACCGACACCATGCTACTAACTAAACGGCAAACCCCATACTAATTTTGCCTGTTTTCCCACCTGTGTCCTTTCTCTAACCTGGGATCCCACCCAGGGTCCCACCCTGCTTTGAGCTGTCAGGTCCCCACCGTCTCCTCCCATCAGAGATGTTTCCTCAGTCCCTCGGTGTCTCTGAGACCCGCCGTCGTGGGGGAGCGCTGCTCAGTGTCTGCAGGCTGCCCTGGTCTGGTTCTGGTTTGTCCAACACCCGCTCATAAGTAGACCAAGGAGACCTACGTCTAAACAGGACTCCCTCAGAGCATCGCACGGGGCATACCAGGGTCGATACGTCTTGTTTCTGGTGAACCGTGACCACTCACTAAGATGCTGCCTGCCAGGTCTCTCCACTGTAAAGTCACTCCTTTTCCCACTGCAAGTAATGAGAGGATGCAGATACCCTTTTTCTCATTACACTGTGGAGGGTTAGAAATGTTGATTCTCATTTGATTTTTAGAATAGGGTTTTTAGGTAAATACACGTATGGGGCAAAAGCCCTAGGGTAAGAGGTGACAGCCTACAGCCAGAGGGCAACAGCCCGCCTGTTCAGCTCTAATCACTGCTCAGGTATGGGACTGTATACGTTAGTGATTTTAGAGCTGACAGGTGGTTGTCATACCAGTCCTGTTAAGAGATTTTAAGAATTGCTGGGCCGGCCCGTGGCTCACTCGGGAGAGTGCGGTGCTGATAACACCAAGGCCGCGGGTTCGGATCCTATATAGGGATGGCCGGTTTGCTCACTTGGGAGAGCGTGGTGCTGACAACACCAAGCCAAGGGTTGAGATCCCCTTACCGGTCATCTTTTAAAAAAAAAAAAAAAAAAAAAAAAAAAAAAAAAAAAAAAAA
>NW_007726608.1:143214-199931 GCF_000696425.1 Galeopterus variegatus
TTTTTTAAAAAAAAAAAAAAAAAAAAAAAAAAAAGAATTGCTGAAGAGAAAGATGTGAAAAAAATGTTTGCTAGGGGCAAGCTGTCTGTTGGGGGAAACTTTAGAGATAATTATACTTATATTTTATCATAAGAATGTAACTTTTGCTTAAGGAGAGGTTATACTTTAGATAATGATCACAGTTTGACCAACTTAGCTTTTCACAAATTATACTTTGGAATGTCACATTGTTAATTTTACTGATGTTACTAGTTTCCATTGTTTAAGCTATACTTAGCCATAGATAACTTTTGTCACATAGCCCGTGTCTTTGTGTTCTTTTAAAATGATTGAATCAACTGATTTTTCTTGTGAAACTTCCTTGTTTTTACAATAAAAACAGAAGCTAACTTTAATTGGAGCTGTATCCAGTTTTCTCCTTCTGAACAGAGGAGCTGCTGAGGTGCAGACCCCTCAGGCTTCTCATCGCATTCATGGTGCTTTGAGTAATCCTTTTTTCGGTCTCCCTTACACAGTGAGAAGTTTAACAACACTCTTACTGATTTTAACATCCAGGTGGTTCTTGCCTGAAACAGTTATTGCTGTCTTATCTTTCTCCTCTAAGGTCCCCCCAGGGGGAGAGGCCCCTGGAATCTGGAGGAACTGCCCCCCAAACATGCATGATAAGGTGGGTATGATCGGCACCAGGGTGGACTGTGGTGGACACTGAAATGTGCTGCCACCCCCCGCCAGGAGAGTCACCCCTCAACGGGCACAGCACTCTTCCTGTGCACCCCACACCCAGTGATGATGGACGCAGAGGAAGTAGCCACCTCAGCCCACTGTCGGGCAATGGGGACAGGCCACGTGTGCTCCAGAGCTCTCTGTGGGTGGCCGAAGCTTTGTCCTACTTCCTCTCTGTCCCTTCACTGGGTGAGGACCACCTACCTGATAATTCTCCTACACGCCAGACTCATCAAATTCTCCTGCATTTGGAGGACCCAACCCCTCACTACCTCCTGCCATTTCAGGACTAAGGAATGAGATAAGCATAACATCTTAACTCACAAGCTACGATACAAACACAAACTATTACCATGGGTGGATTTGTTTAAACAGTTGAAAAAGAAAACCACAAAAATTATACCCCCAAAAGCCCTCTCTTATCCTACGGGACTTCTCCCTCATTAGGTTATTTGGTAGAGAACTATTCACTTGCAAACTGTTGTTTGGGTGTCCAACTGGGTATTTACTAACAGTGGATATCAGTTTGAATCATGCAAAGCTATAGGCTAATCAATGAATGAGGTCCTTCTCCAGGGAAGGATGCAAAGCTGTGTCAGTAACGTTCTAGGAACCAAAATCTGAATTACAAGAGAATCTGATGAAAAGTCCCTGCAGAATGACACACAGTGTATATTCAGAGAAACAGTAACCAAACTAGATTTCTTCAGGAAGTTTTCTACAATGATTTTTTTTTTTAAAAAAAGGGTACTCACAGATGCGCCTCCCATAATCTTGGGAAACATAACGGTAGAACAGCCATCTGGACTCTGTCCGAAGGTAGTATAGGGTGTTTGAAACCAAGCCTTTTCGTTAGCCCAAACCACATCACAAAGAGGCAATATGGATGCTCCTAGTCCAATGGCTGGGCCATTGACTGCTACAATAATAGGCTTCTTAAACTGAATGAAAGTATTCACGAAGTTTCTAAAATGAAAAATAAATGGGGAATTACTCAAAACATTGCATATTTGAGCAAATGAAAAATCTATTACGGAATTCAATTCACCACGATGTAAACTCTGGAAATCATTAAGAGCTAAGTCTTCTTCAAGGCCTTCTCCCAGAACCTGTGAACCATGGGTTGATGAACTACATGTGACCATGCAGGAGGTGGCTGCTGCTACAGGACCGCTGTGGAGGTGACAGGGAACATATGGCCAGAGGCTGCTTCTGTGTCTGCAGGCGGCCCTTGGGCTCTATGACCAACACTTCCTGCTCTTCAACCTTTCTTCTCTAGAAGACCTAAGGAGCCCAGTACGCACCATGGGTTTCATACGACCAGCCAGGAAGCTATTCCAGAGACAACTCGGCACAAGGCATACTGAGACTGCCTGTGTGGAGGGAACAGTGGTGGATTAGGGGGGAAGAAATCACGGGGCTGTGGCTGGCCTTGCTTTGTGATTTCACACTGCTCACTGATTATATGGAAACAACAAATATTGCCTGAGTTTATACTGAACTAGACTGAATGACCTGGGGCATACAGAGACAAGAGCCTCACAGGCTGCCTGCTGGTTTAAAATGTGCGATGGCCGCGTAAGACTGGCCAGCACGGCAAGGCGTGCTCCGGCACAGCGTCTGCATTGTGTCATGTGCTGGAGGACAGGACTGCAGCAGGAGTTCAAGAGGCAGTGAGACTGGGAGCAGGGTGGCCTTCACGGAGGTTGCAGATTTTCATTAAACCGAGCCAGTGCTATTTTTGGATTTGTTTTAGGATCAGGCTAACAAAGCAGGCTGCTTTTCAATTAAGAGTAGGTTGGTGTCACACCATATTGGGAATGTTCATCTTCTTCCCGATACTGGAAGATGATTTTATGTCCACCGGTTGTTTCTTCTTATGATTCAACACAGTGGAGGAGAGGATAAACATACACCGAGATAAATACAAGGTAACCCCTTTAAGGCAGTCTGAGTTCTAGATCAGAATTACAGGATAAATAGAACTTTTCACTTGCTGGATTCTAAACCTGACTCCCATCTTTATTTTTTATTTTATTTATTTTTTTTAAAGATGACTGGTAAGGGGATCTTAACCCTTGACTTGGTGGTGTCAGCACCACATTCTCCCAAGTGAGCGAACTGGCCATCCCTATATAGATAGGGATCCGAACCTGTGGCCTTGGTGTTATCAGCACCACACTCTCCCAAGTGAGCCACCGGCCCACCCTCTGACCCCCATCTTTAGTACTGGGAATAACAATCTGGAAGCTCTCTGCAATCCAGCAATGCAAAAACTAGAGCAATCTGTTCAGATCTTCTCTGGAAATCATGATTCAGCATCTTAGACAGTTCTCTGTAACCCTCCTAAACACTGACAGGATGGGTCATCACTTTTTTGGAAGGTGCAGGTTGTGTGTGAGGAGGGGTGTGTGTGTGTGTGCGTGTGTGTGTGCGTGTGCGTGTGTGTAACAGGGGAGGAAGCTCACAGAACTCCAGCACTGTCAGCCTGGCCTCCCAAAGCCCCCAGGGCTTGCAAGATCTTTGCACTGAGCAACAATTAACTCATTCAAATGAATGAGCTGCACTAAGACCTTCTAAATGAGAAGCCTCAGGCATGTTAGAAAGATCACACTGGGGTTTAATGATATAAAGAGAGCCAGATAACCTTCTAAACAGGCTCTTGAAATAAGCACAGAAAAACTACAGGAAGCTACTTCAGCTGTGTTGCCTTTTGAGGATTTTGTGTCAATGACACCAGATGGGACTAAATTTCCTACACTCAGGTACCAACCACTCTCCGAAAGGTAACTGCTGAATTGTCTCCATGATGTAGAGCCAACAGTTTCCACATTGTCTCCATGATGTAGAGCCAACAGTTTCCACAATGTCCCCCGGGGGCCCCGGAGCAGCTCTGCTCTCAAAGCAGAAAAAGCCCAACTCTGACATCTGGAAACCCAGGATGGGAGGGTAGATTGACATGAAAGGAGGGATCAAAACCAGAGACAGAATGAAGTGATCCTCTAAAGACACAGCAATAGGATCTACTGACTTCCTGTCACAGCACAGCCCCCCGCCCCGCACCATGTGATCTGTTTGTATAGAACAAACAGAAATCTGCTTCTCAAATATAGATTGAAAAAATCAAAACTTGGGTTTTAACAGGCTAGAGAAAGTTTTAGAACTGAAAACTTGTTTTTATTTTTGGCTGGAATGATAGTTTCACCTGACACTGGAGGCTCTTTCTGGGTGGGTATGAATTGAAGCTTGTACTGGAGCCAAGGCCACCTTACCCTTCCAGAACACGGACCTGCCATTCTGAGGTGTGAGCCCCGAGAGACCATATACGAACAGCCAGCACTGAAACTCATTTCGTTTAAAAAAGCACAAAAAACCTTCGCAGAAATGCTTTTCTGTGTAGCAGAAACTTCTCAGGGCCACAGAGGCTCAGCCCTGTGAGCTGTGAATCAAGTCACACTGCTACGAATCAACTCACATTGCTATGAATCAAGTCACACTGCCACGGTGCAGGAGCGGCCTTCAGGCCCGGGGACGGGCGCTTGCTTGCTGCCTTTGCTGGGTGTGGAGCCAGTGTGTTTTATAACTTAAAATCAAAATGCATGCACTTTCAAATGTGCACAATGCAACACACTGCATTTAAATTTGTATGCTCTGGATTATTTGAGAAATGAGTTAAAAGCTGTATTGGGTACGGCAGGGAAGCAAAGAGATACCTGCCACAGAATTAGTTTAAAGAAAAAAGACTTACGATTAAATAAAATTCTTCCTTTGAGAAACATTTACTGATTGACAGTCACACAAGATGACAGTCTAGGACAGTTTAGGGAGAAGAGGCAGCAAGGGACTGAAGCGACAGCTCGCTGCTTTTCCTTAGCTGAGTTCTTTCCTCATTCTGAATGTCTGCAGCGGGAAGGACCGGATGGTGCAGAGGTCAGGTGCCAGGGGCACGGTTACTGCTCGCTTCGTTCCCTTCCAAATCCTCTAGCCTTTGGGAACTGCTCGGTCCGAGCCCCCAGTGTCCTTGTCACGGGAGAAGGCGCCTCGCTCCTGGCGCTAGGAGGATCCTCATTCTCCAGACACGGAGGACGAGTCGCTGTTCCCGCTGATTTCAAACACCTAACACTCTAAACTGACTAGTAATAGTTTTTGTTTTATCACTAATGTGCTAAGTATTTTTATTACGATGAATCTACAAACTGGTTATCACCACCAATGCCTAAAAAGGAAAACCTAATCTTCCTCTTTCCAATCTTTCGTTTGGAAATTCGCTCTAATGAAGTCCTTTGTCTCAAACTTTTAAGGAATTTGAAACAAGACACTGATATAGGCGGTGCTCGGTTTCCCGCCTCTGGGTTTCCAGCCACTCCCGAGGTCTCGGGCTCTGCCCTGGAGGACGGTTCCTGTTCCAGGTCAGACCGACTCTCGGACCATCGGGGACCGTCGGGGACCGTCGGGGACCCTGGGGAGACCGCAGAGGCCGACTACGCACGTCCAGTGGCTGCGCCTGCTCAGTAGAACCGGGTCCTAGCGCCTCACTCGCCAGGCGTGCTCGGCAAGGTGGCGTTTCTGTTCATCGGCAGCAGGAATATGGACTAGAGGGCGTGACTATAGAGCCGAACCCCTGCAGAGGCGGGTGGCTGCTCCCGTGGAGCCGGCCTGCGCCAGCGCCCTGCACACGCCTCTCACTGTCCTGTTAAACCCGGGGTCCCCGGCCGCGCTCCCTGGATCCCGTGTCTCTCGTTGGCTGCCTTGAGCCCGTTCTCTACCGTGACTCTGCCCTTGACTTCTTTCCTGTGCTGGAGTCAGGAACCCGGTCAGAGGACGGGGTGGGCTACCAGGCCTTCCCAGACCCCTTGTCTCCAGCATCAACACCACAGAAACAAAAAATATACATGGTAATAAGAGCTTTATGTGCATAAGCCAATCTTATCCATATAAAAATTAATTTAAATGCAAATGAGAAGAGGAAAGGTTAAGTGAATCTGGTGTAACTAATTATTTTTTTGATGCTGCCAAAGCATATTAAGAAATATTCACACTGACAGAAATATATTCACTTAAAAAGACAAGTGGGTTTCCTTAAAGCAGGATGGGCTTTCCTGAAATACAGGCTCGGCTTTTTTGGGATGCGAGGAGAGTGAAAGGAAAGTGGGGAGCTGATGAAAATAAATGTTTAAAGTTACCTAGAACTTCAACAGATGAAATCTCTATTTAAATCTGTGTTGATCTGTCTTTCCTCTGCTTCTACTGATCCCAACACCACGAGCCACCACCACTGTAAAGGGTGATCAACACTGGAGGAGCAAGGGGCTGCAGCAGGGAGAGGCACCACTGACACTTACCAGCGGAGCGCAGGGAAGGGTCTCCGGGGACACAGAGCCAGGACTCAGCAGGCACTGGCTGACAAATCCTATTTTCTTATGACCAGAGCAGAGTGGCCCCAAAGCACCCTATTATGTGTAAATTCAGTGTGACTCATGGAAAATATACAAAGTCACCACATGAGATATAATGGTTTGTATTTTAAAAATGAAAACTAAATTTACGTAATTCATCTGAATGGCTAGGTTAATAATGAGGAATATCCACAAGTTGTCTTAGAGGTCCTGACCATCTGTCAAGGACAGACTCATTTCCTATACCACAAATTTGAAATCACTGAGACCAGAAATAATACTTAAAAAGATCAGATTATAAAATTTCAAACTATTTCTGAGAAAACAAAACCACCACCACCATACAACAGCCTAAAAAATGGTAATGTTCAAAAAGATTAAGGAATATATAACCCCCTAAATCCATGTGTACATAGTATAAAAATATATTAATTTTCATAAATATGTTATGAAAGGCCAAGGCAACGCCCAGTAACTCCAAGGTGTGGGGTTCCAGCACTCTTCTGCAGGGCTGCTTGGGGCAGCACCCATGAGAACCACCTTGGCCGATGTGTCACAGAGACACCCTGGCCCAGCCCCACCACGACAAAAGAAAGCCCCTTCCCCATCCTGCCATGCAGGGTACTTTTACTTTTTACTCCAAATTATCTAGTTCTTTGTGAAATTGGAACTTAGGATGAACTTAACAAGAATGTGTATCTACATACTTAAAAAACCCAAAAAACAAAAGAAAACTTTCCATTTGAAGTCATGAAACTAGCTTGTCATAAAGCCTAGACTATTTTATAGCCAAGCAAATGGTGAATTATTACTTGGAAGAGAATGCACCTTTACTTAAGTGTTGAGGACAGAACACACCCACAGCACAGACAATGGAAACTCTGGCTATCCATCGCCGTACACTCTATTCATTAGAACATTCCCCAAGTGCTCACTGGGTTTAAGCCAGCCTTGAAATCAGTCATTTGCCTAAGGCAAGTAGTAATTTATGCCAGGCCCACAGAAAGGAGAGATGATTTAATTAATTTTGCTACTAGTTTCTCTCTGTAGAAGATGTATATGGTACTCTCAAGGCTTGTTTGGGTCTGTTCCATCAGGTATACTAAAAACCAAACACCCACACCAAGATTTAAAAAACACCGTGTTTGCATACCTGATAGCTTCTGCCATTTTAGTGCTTTCTCTCTTCCTGTCATCTGTCAAACGCCGTATGAAATAAATGAAGTCAAGGCCGCAGCAGAAGACACTGCCCACCGCGCTGAGCAGCACAAGCTTGCTGTCATCGGCAGCGGCTGTGGTCAGCGCGCTCTGGACTTCTTTCATTACCTGAAAGTCACCAGAAGTTACAGTGGTGAAGAGTATTTTGGGTACAGAATCCTAGAAGCATTTTATTACTGGATAATTTGGATGTACGGAAACCACACTCACATTCATAGCCTGATATCATTCACTGCATCTATGACGACTTGAAATAATTTGCAAATTTCTGTAACCAGAGATCGGGATGCTGGGCATGGCTTGTAAATATAACTAAGTAACTAATTATAAACAGAGTATGATTAGAAAGACACATGAATCTCTAGGGTCACTGTGGCTCTCAGCAGGCAAGTTACATGTTATATCCTGGACACTTCCACAATCTGGACAGCAGGTGGCACATTCAACCAGTTCAAAGAAACTAGCTCAGTTCCGTTTTTTGTTGTTTTGTATTTTTTTAAAAAACAAAACAGTCTACTACACTTAGGACGGTAATCTAAATAGTTAGGTGTATAAGTGCATTAAATACAAGCACATCAGCACAGGAAGATAATTTTAGAAGTGCACGAAATCATTTAAAATGACCTCTGTGGAGCATTTAAAAATAACCAACCTTTGAAGGGATTCTGAAGTCTACTAATGTACCGAGGACCAGCCCTGAACTGGTTTGTCACATGGCCCTGGCCAGACACACAGTCTTTCCATAGTTTGGTTTCCTTCTCTGGAAAAAAACTTGACCTCACTGCTCACAAGTAGAAAACAAACTACTAGTGGAACTTAGAATTTTGTTAAGGTGCAGGTTCAAGTACTCCCGATTCTAGAAGCTTCACAGGATTAGTTTTTGAAACTTTGCAAGCATCAGCCTCCCTCAGTCCTTGCAAGCTTACTCACTAGAACCAGCAGCAATGAACAAGTGTGGAAATCCCTGCAGCTGCGTGTTTCTGCTGAAGAATACCTCAAGACTAGCAGTGATGATAAATATTTTGAAGGGGCATTATATAATTCTGCCTGAACAAAGAACCCTTTAAGCATCTGATGGAAGCTAAAACACAGTGCGCGCACACACATTTCCCACGTGACTTCAGCTGAGCCCCCATGACTTCCAGGTGCAGAGCTGAGGGGGGTGGGGTGGGGTGGGGACAGAGACACAGCTACCATCTCCACGTTCAGGGCTCTGGCACCCACCACAGCTCACACCCAGGAGAATGGAGATGGACACTGAGCACAGGCCAACCATCCCAACGCTGCCAGACTTCACCTCTGCCCCTGCCTCCTGGTGGGTACCGTAAGCAGGTCCAGAAGGAGGTTTAGAAAGAGCACAAAAAGCACCAGCTCAGCAAAGCAGGCCCGGGAAACAGGGGCGCAGGGAAGCACGAGGCACACGTCAGCCTGGGGAGCGCCTCTCACCTCTGGGTTTAGTGAGTTATTCTCTGATGACTTTGTGGATAACAAGATATGGGTGAAGCCGTCTTGCTTCCTGACGACAATATCTCTGTATCTGTAGGCACTTTCTGTTTGTCTCACACTGAAACGCAGCCGCTTGTCAAAAGGCTGGTCTCTTCTGTCGTCAATAAATTTCCTTTTCCCAGCAGTCACTCCTGTGACAGATGTCTGTATGTTGGTTGTTCCATTGGCTGTTAGTGCATCCATGAACGGAGACGTACCTGCCAAGAGTCAGGACATCACAGACCACTGTGATTTCAAACACCGATTCACTCCCTAGTGTCATCTTTGAATTAGATAAAAATGCTCATTACAAACCCAGGATTTAACATATTAATGCAAGAACGTTAAAAATTGTAACCTTCAGGGCTGGCTGGTTAGCTCAGTTGGTTAGAGCGTGATGTTGAAACACCAAGGTCAAGGGTTTGGATGGCTGCACTGGCCAACTGCCAAAAAAAAATCTCTAACGTGCCAAACTATGCTGGCCTAGGGGAAAGACATTACTCGGCCAGCCACCAAAAAATAAAATAAAATAAAATAAAATAAAATAGAACCTTTAGAAAGCCCACATTTAAAGGTGTTTGCTCAGTGTCTGACAAGGAAGTCACTTTTGCTTACCTTGCTCAAAGAATAAAGATGGGAAGGCACTCACTGTAAAGAAGCTACAAAATTTGAGACTTTTGAAGAATGGAGTTAGAAGAGAATGGGTCTGGGCCGAGCCCGTGGCGCACTCGGGAGAGTGCAGGGCTGGGAGCGCACGCTCCCGCCACGGGTTCAGTTCCTATATGGGGATGACCGGTGCGCTCACAGCGCTCACTGGCTGAGTGTGGTGTGGCTGGTCTCAAAAAGGACAAAAAAAAAAAAAAAAGAAGAGAATGGGTCTCATGCACAGTACCTATTCCAGGTTTGAGAATTTGAAAGAAAACTGATTCAAGAAAATATCTTATTATTAAAGTCGAAGCTATTTGCCACCTAGTCAAAAGTTCTTTTTCTGAATGCAAGATTGAGCTGTGTAGACATCAGATGCAGCCACCCATCCCTGTCATCTACAGAGTAATGTGGCAGCCACCACTGGAGACCACTGCCCCTGTGGGGCACTCTGGGTGCTTAGCAGTTCTTCCGTATGCTGCCCGGGGAGGAGACTATTAGGAGGTCTGTCCATTGGTCCTACTACTACTGCCTTTTCAAACAGCCCTTAATAAAAAGTAGCTGAAGATAGCTGTCTTCCCTCCCACTACGTGAGTGTCCCCCATGGCTCCTTCATGGGTTGGAGCTCCTCGACATCAATAGGGTTGCTGTTTGGCAATCAGTCTGAAGATATGGCCTCCAGAACTTAGTATTTTTTAGTATAATGAAGCCAAGCATTTCTTTTAATATTTTACTGGAGTTACCAAAATATGTCAGGATAAGGCTTCAAGTATTAAGGCAAATCATTTTCTTCCATCTATATGAATTGTCTAAATATTATCTAACATGGTAATGAATGCACAGGGCATTTGAAAGGCGAAAAAATGGGAAAGAAATGTAAAAAACTGGATCAGGCTTTAGTAATAAAATTAGCAATGGTATAAATTCTCTGAGGGAAAGAACATGAAGAATTATAAATAGAAATATTTCCTTCAAAGTAGAAAAGAATAAGCCAAAGCTACCAGAAAAGACTCAAGAATGGGCAAAATATCTACCTCGTCTCCCTGGTAAAACAACTTGACTTTCATTCAACTGGAAGAAATAACACTATCCATTTTGATCTTTGGAAGCTTTTTTAAAAAACAAAATGGAACTTTTTGAAAAATTTAAGGGGTTATAATGTACCTGTATATGGCTCAAAAATCTAAACATGTAAAAAGGGATGGTGAAAGGCCTCTCACTGCCTCCCCCATTTGCCAGGACCCCCACATCCCACAGTTGGCCACAGGGGCTGGTCTCTCAGGTATTCTCCCAGAGCGTCTTTATGTATATACAGGTTATAAGCATCTCTAATCTGAAAATCTGAAATCCCAAAATTTTTGAGTACTCACATGGTGCTCAAGGAAATGCTCATTGGAGCATTTAGGATTTCTGGATTAGGGATGCTCAACTTGGTTAAATATCTGCAAATATTAAAAAAAGAAAAAAGGGCCGGCCCATGGCTCACTTGGGAGAGTGTGGTGCTGATAACACCAAGGCCAAGGGTTCGGATCCCTATATAGGGATGGCCAGTTAGCTCACTTGGGAGAGCGTGGTGCTGACAACACCAAGTCAAGGGTTAAGATCCCCTTGGGCCGGCCCGGTGGCGCACTGCTACAGTGCGCCGCTTGGGAGTGCGGCGGCGCTCCCGCCGAGGGTTCGGATCCCACATACAGACCGGTTCCCGCTCACTGGCTGAGCGAGGGGCGGGCGCAGCCCCAAGGGTTGCAATCCCGTTGCCGGTCCCGGTCCGGTACGGGCGCGACACTGAGGGTTGCGGTCCGTTGCCGGACATGAAAAAAGACAAAAAGGAAAAAAAAAAAAAAGATCCCCTTACCGGTCATCTTTTTATTAAAACAAACAAACAAACAAACAAACAAAACATCACACACAAAATCTGAAATCCGACACACTTCTGGTACCAAAGCATTTCAGTTAAGGGATTACAAGAAAATGTGAATAAATATTTCTCCTTTACCTCCCCTTTTAAACACAAACGGTAGCACAGTACACGCAGTGTTTTGTTATGTCTTATTACACACACTGTAATACCCTGCTTGTACAAGATATATACACAGTTCTATCTCACTTTCATTCATCTGACAGTATCTTTGAACCCCCTTTCCCTCTCAGGAGCTAGTTTCTTTATTCGTTCCTAGGGCTGCACAGCAGCCCACTCTGTGGATGCACTCTAACTCATCTTTTCTGATCCACATTGGAATAAACACTAATATTCAACGATCTTTTGATATTACAAACAATGCTGCAACCCTGGTCTATGTCATTCCAATGCTGGTAAATCTATAGGACAAATTTCTAAAGGATTTGTAACCTGTAGTATTTCTAACTGAAAGAGCATTTGACAAGATGTCACCAGTCAGACAAAGTACTGCTGAATTATTCTGAGGAACTTAGGAAATGTCCTTTTTCTTTTAACCTTCATTCTCTTTCCTACCAGAGCCTTCTCCCACCTGTGTTTAAGAACATTCTCCAGTCTCCCCTACCCTCGGGCACCCGCTCTACTCTGCTTCTTGGCTACTGCCCTCTGCTGTCATGCCCGTCACTGCCTCGCCTGGTCTACACTTGCTGTCTGCACTTCTCCCTCTGTCCATCATTCCTCAACCCACTTAAATTTGGAGCTGGAGTCAACATGGCCAGATAAGTTCATGAGTAGAGAAAAGGATCATGTCTGGTTCTGGACCAGAGCCTGTGTGAGCAGGAGAGGGGAGCATTCACGGGGAGCTTGAAAGTGGTGGGAGAGGAGGTGAGGGAGGGAGATTGGAGGATCCGTCGGGAGTGAGCATTCAGGTGAGGATGCTGCAGAGCCTGAGGGGGTGGGGGAGTCAGGGCTGGAGATAAGAACCTAGACAGTGGTGTCCAGAGGAGATGGTGGAGCTGACAGGTGAGAGCTCCAAAGAGAAGAGCAAGTGAGCCTGCTGTGGTGCTGGGAAAGCCACGCACAGAGCCAGGACGCAGCAGAGAAGCAGGCGGACGGACAACAGGCTCCCAGGAGGAAGTAGAGAATGCCATGGCCGTGTGGATGTGTCAAGTGTGGCACATGCTGCAGAGAGGCGGGGGAGCACGGAAGAGAGGAAACTGGAGGGGACATCAGAGGCCACTGATAAACGTGGGCAAGCTGTTTGACTAAGTGCTGAGGGCAGACCAGGCCAGACTATGGGATACAGTGAAAGACAGATAACAGCTGTTAAATAAGGGCTGGCCAGTTAGCTCAGCTGGTTAGAGTGCAGCCTTGTAACACCAAGGTCAAGGGTTTCGTTCCCTGTACAACCCAAAAAAAGGGAGATAAAAATTGTTAAATAAAAAACATACATGTTCAAATTAGGAATTTGCTAAAATGCTGATTCAAGGAACACAGAAATACAATTGCAGGTGAGAGGTCGTGGACACTTAGGTAGTGCTGGCAATAATGATTTCCCTGCCCAGAGAAGATCACATCAGGAACAGTTCTGTGCAGAGGCAAGAAGCAAGGCCACACGACATGGTGGTGGGGTGACATGACATGAGACAGATGTGCACATGGGTGGGACCCTCTGGGCCATCCAGGGAGGAGGGGGTTCCTGCACAGTACACATGCCAGTGTGCTAAAAATGGTGAGAGAGAGCTGTCTGGGTCTTTGTTACTGAACTTGAGTTTGTAACTGGCGCTAGATTGAAGCACAAAAAGAACAATCCCAGCAACACAGGGGAAGGACTATTGCTATGGTCTAAAAGTGTTCCCCCCAAATTCATATGTTCAAATCTTCACACCCAAGGCAACAACAGTCTTAGGAAGTGGGGCCTCTGGGGGGTGATTAGGTCATGGGAGCAGAGCCCTCCTGAATGGGATTAGTGCCCTTATAAAAGAGGCCCAAGAGAGACCCCTCTCCCCTTCCGCCATGTGAGGACACAGCTAGAAGACCCTGTCTATGAAACAGGAAATGGGCCCTCTTCAGACACCAAATCTGCCAGTGCCTTGATAGGGGACTTCCCGGCCTCCAGAACCGTGAACAATAGATTTCTGTTGTTGTAAAGCACCAGCCTATGGCACTTTGTTACAGCAGCCCGAGCTGACTAAGATGCCTGTTGGGTGCTGAGTGGTTGCCTTCCACCAGGACAAAGCTGGCTGCTGTGGGTCAGCCCCATCCACCCCTACACTGCTCTTGCTTTTCACAGAATCTTTCCTTTCCCTATTTAAAAGTCGCACATTCCTTAAACTCTCCAAGCAGTTTTTCTGGTGGTGTCCTTCCACGGAAGCAGGATTTCCAGGCTATGGGGTCCATGCAGCCCTTTACATGTGAGCTTCAGAAAAAGCCCAACATTTTCTTTGAGGCAATAGTTCTCATGGAGCTATCCATGGTTCTGCAAATTTAGAAATGGATTCGTCTGGGCTGGTGCTGACCAAGACTACTCAGCTTGGACTCCGGCCTCCCATATTAAAACTGTGTTGGCTCATTGGTGCCAAATGAGGTCCCCGCTGATCTCAGTCTGTGATCTCACTAGTGCCTCAACTACTGTGCCCACATCAATATGACTCCTGTGACCCTGTGTTATCCATCTGTGCAGGGCATGTTGACATCCAACTTTGCACTATTTAGGTAGAGAAGTGTTCACAGCAGGATAGAGTCTTGGAATCACAAACTGCCAGCACTCAGCTAGGTCCTGACACCCCACCATCCCCACGTCCCACATCATTTAAGCCTCTCTGCCCTTCACCTGAGATGGGGAGCCATGGCATTCTCACACCATCCAAGTCTGTGCCCACCTCAGGACCTTTGCGCCTGGCTCTTCCCTCTGCCTAGAATGTCCCGTCCTAGAGCTTCAAATGGCTGATTTCTTTTGCTCATCTGGGCAGCAGCTCAAACATCAGTTCCTCAGTCAAGCCTTCTTGGACAATCTCATTTAATCCTGGCCCCTTCCCATCACCATTTCACATGACCCTGGCTTGTTTTCTTCATAGCGTCTCTCAAAGTTATTTCTTTCTCATCAGATATTTATTTATGCTACTTATTGTCTGTGGACTCTCCTAGCTCTGTAAGAGCAGGGTTCCTGTTTGTCTCATTCACTAAGATATCCCCAGTGCTCACAATACTCAGTAAATATTTACTGAATAAATGAATGAAAGAGACCGTAAAGTCCCTTTAGTCCAGATGCCTGGATTTAGAGATGAGAAATTAAGTGACCTGCCAAACATCACACAGCTAACTTCCTCAAGCCAATCAGGGACAGTAAGCTCTCTGCTTTACAGCAGGATCAATTGCTAACGACTAAACAAAGGTGAACATAGATTCAGGAGAAGTACCCTCCACAACATGAACTGTGTGAAGATTTACTGTGATTTGCTGGACCAGCAACTCTCAGGAAAACACAGGAACAAAAGCCTCTGTGAACTGAAAGTTCCCGAAGGATTTGGATTCAGAGACTACCAACACTTCCCCAGGATTTATTAACATAAACTTTGACTAGGCAAGAAATCTATTTTAGTGTCTCTTATAACTGGTTTTCTTTTAATATGTTCAAGAGCAAAAGAGATACCCTCAAACATGCGTGGCTAGTCTGTTGAATATCACTGCTTCATAAAAGCGTAAAGTCTGTCTAAAACTGACTTGTGACATCCACTTCCAACCTTCAGAAAAGAACAGTGTCTCGACTTCCTCACCTGCCACTGATAACCAGGAAACTGAGTAAAATACATGAAAACAGCTGTCTGCAGACAGTGGAGCAGGCAGTGCAGACTGTTTCTAGAGTCAAGGTGACAAACAGGTGAGCCTGATGACCCCTGGCTTCCTGCCTTAAGCAATTCCCGCCCTGTAGGGTGCGGGTGCGGGTGCGGGTGCAGGTGCAGGAAAGGGGACCCAGATGTAGCCGGCAACAGTGTTAAACTGGAAGACAGCCAACTTGGTGGAGAGGCTCAGGAGGCTATAATCTGTGGGGCATGGTATGGGAAAGGAGGGAACTACACAAAGAGAAGGTTCCAGAACCACCAAGGGATCCCCCTGAGTCTTTGCTGAACACTCATCTGAGCATGCACAGGGAGAAATTCCACAAGACTCGACGGGGAACAACTTTTGAGGACAGAATAATTACTGGAGACCTGTAAACCAAACAGAGTTCACACAGGGCTGGGAGTCCCACCAGCCGGAGGGGAGAGACCTCACTGAATACACGGGCCATTCAGTAGAGACTACAGAACAAGCACCTATTGGTAGTGGAACTAATCTAGCTCTAGAATAAAGGATACTTAGGCTTATAGTAACAAAGCTTAAAAATAAATCTTGAAAGGATCAAACTGATATGCAAGTAATAATTTCCTGCTAGAACAAATTTAACACTTTCAAAAAGCATACAACAAAATCTAGCAGCCCGAAATATAAAAGTCACAAAATTCAGCAACCAATCAAAAATTACTAAACAGTCAGTGAGGCAGGAAAATAGGACCAAGGACCAAGAGTAAATCAGTAATAAAAGAGACCTAAAAATAAGAGATGATGGAAATAGCAGAAAAGAACATTTTAAAAACTGTTATAAATAACCTCAATGTGCTCAGAAATTTAAAGGACAACATGAACACATAATATGGGAATGGAAGATAAGAAATAAAAACTTCACTGGATATGCTTAACAGATTAGATACCATAAAGTAAAAGATGAGGGAACTTGAAGACACAGCCAAAGACTATCCAAAATGAAGCATGCATAAGAGACAGAAAAACCAAGCAGGCCCCGAGTGTCCTGTGGAATAGTTTATCAAGCAGTTGTAATCTGAGTCTCAGAAGGGGTACAGGGTATAGGGGCGTGTGTGTGTGTGTGTGTGTGTGTGTGTGTGTGTGTGTGTGTGTAAAGTACTTGCAGAAATAATGACTGAAATTTCACCACATCTGATGAAAACCAGAAGCCTACAGATCCAAGAAGCTCACCAACCAATATAAACACACACACAAACCCCCCAAACTAAGGCATCATAATCTGCTGAAAACCCAAAAACAACACAAAAGACAACACAGAGAGAACAGAAGAATGACTGCATACTTATCCTCAGAAAGTATGAGACAGAAGGAAATGGAATGGCACCTTTGAAGTGCATGAAATTAAAAAAAAAACCCCAAAAGTCAATCTATACATACAGCACATATATAGCACAAATGTTCTTCAAAGTCAGAAGAGAAGTAAAAACACTTCCAGACAGGTTAGAGGAATATGTTGCCAGCAAGACCTGAACTATATGAAATGTTAAAGGGTGTTCTTCAGACACAAGAAAATGATATGAGATGGAAGCTTGTATGTATACAAGGTAGAGAGGAGCAGGAGGCTGGTAAACACAGGAGAGAAAATGAACCTGTGTTTGTAGCACAGACTGTATATTAAGTGTAACTAACCAAAAGCAGAAAGTAACCGCCTGGCCTAATTGCAGAAACAATCTCTTTCCTGCTTTCACAGCAACCTAACAAAAATAAATACAAACCACTTATATACACTATGCAAATATATTAGAATATCTTCAAGAAAATGACTATTATCTGGAACAATATGAATTCTCAAGACTGATCTCTGATGCAGCAGAAAGAGAAAGAGAAAAATAATCAAATTTTACTAAGGAACATAAAACAAAACAAAACACAAAAAATGGAGAGAAAACACCATGATTCTGATGATTCTGGAGAACACCAAGTACATGTGCAGAAAGCAGTTCTGTAAGGTGTGCCAATCAACCTCTGCCCTTCTAACTCCACTTTTAGAATTCTCCAAAAAAAGTAACAGAAACTAGATGAGGACATGTTTTTATAGACAAGAGGTATTCAAATAGTTTTACTTTCAAGGTGTAAATATTGTCGGGCTGGCCCAGTGGCGCACTCAGTAGAGTGCGGCGCTTGGGAGCGCGGCGGTGCTTGGGAGCGCGGCGGCTCTCCCACCAAGGGTTCGGATCCCATATAGAGACCGGTCCGCTCACTGGTTGAGCGTGGTGCGGGCGCGACACCGAGGGTTGCGATCCCATTACCAGTCACGAAAAAAGACAAAAAGGAAAAAAAAAATTGTCAAGAGCCCTAGATCTAGTGTCTAATAGGAAACGGCTAAACTAATTACGGTGCACATGTACCTGACATAGTATTCTACAGACTTTACTATGTCTAGGAAGATTTTAAAAAATGAAGGTCAGTAAGTACATCACAGCAGGTACATTCACATTACACATTACATATGCTGAGCTCTTAACACAAATATTCTAATTTAAATCCATATGGTACAACTGAAAGGCGTGTTGTGTCTGCAGATCTGACTCCCAAGCATGTGTTTTCTTCTGGTACCCGCTCCCCAATCATATGTGAAAGAAATGAAAATGAAGGACAACAAAAAGCATGTGTGAAAAGACATCAACAATGTTTCCCTGTGAGTTTACTAGAAATGTGAATTATATGTGAATGATGGCTCTTTCTCAGTGACAGAGATGAAGAGTAATTCTCACATTTTCCTTTTTTTTGTCTTTTTTACTGACCAGTAACGGGATTGCAACCCTTGGTGTTGCGCCCGTACCGGGGACCGGCAACGGGATCGCAACCCTTGGTGTTGCGCCTGCACCGCGCTCAGCCAGTGAGCGGGCACCGGTCTCCACATGGGATCCGAACCCTCGGCGGGAGCGCCGCCGCACTCCCAAGCAGCGCACTCTCTCAGTGCGCCACCGGGCCGGCCCTCTCACATTCTTGATATTGTAAATTTCTACAATATGAAGATACTTCAAAAAGTTATGGAAAGTTCCATACTACTTTTTAATTCTGTATCTCCATGAACTTTCTGAAGTACCCTCATACAGTCAGAGAAATACCAGTAAATATTCACCTAATGAAAAATAATACCCCGACTTCCATCTGGATTTTGGGTACTGTAGAATATTTTCAAGTGGTTTCTGAATATGTCAGTGATATATGAGGTACTTCAAAAAGTGCACGGAAAGATTCATATTATCTTTTAATTCTATTTTTCAACGAACTTTTTGGAGTACATTTGTATTTTAATTTAGGATTGTTAATCAAGAGGTCAATATGTTATCATGGTGGTATGGGTTTCGACTGCATTAAGAGTTAAAAAAAAAACTTTTTAACCTTCTTGGATATTCATGGCCATTATTTTCTTTAGCCTAAATTTAGAGAGCAAGGACTATAGTGTCTACAGAATTAATAACCCTCCTCTATAGAATTTAACATTCTGAAATTTTTTTTTTTCCTTTTTGTCTTTTTTTGTGACCGGTAACGGGATTGCAACCCTCGGTGTCGTGCCCGTACCGCAACCGGCAACCGGCAACAGGATCGCAACCCTTGGTGTCGCGCCTGCACCGCGCTCAACCAGTGAGCGGACCTGTCTCTATATGGGATCCGAACCCTCGGCGGGAGCGCCGCCGTGCTCCCAAGCGCCGTACTCTACCAAGTGCACCACTGGGCCGGCCCCTGAAATATTTTTATGCACACCTATTGAACCTAATCCTATTTAACTATACAAAATCCTACAATTTTATTCAGATCATATAATCTGCAAAGTGAATTCATTAAGGGAAATGTTTTCATATGAACATGGAAGTAAAGGTAGGCTTTAAACATTATGACCCCTTTTCTCTATAACATGTAAAGTGTATCCTTCACAAATAATTGTAAAAGTCCCTTTGATCTGGCTCCTTCAGTTACAGTCCCCTATCCATCGGGTCTCTGGGTTTAAGCATACATATGCTCATTCTTAGCCATCTTCAGGAAAGACAGTAAGACACATCAATGCTGCTATAGTGTTTTGTTCTAGTTCCTAACAACTTGAGGGTTAGGAAGAACTTGAGAATATTGCGAAATTCACCTGTGTTTACGCACCATTTTACCTGGAGAGATTTGGTGAATGCACAACTGCACCCAGTTGAACCTAGCCGGGTAGGAATATACAAAACACACACTTGCCCACACAATAGCTGCCCTGTCCACATCAGGTGTTACTGTCCATGTGATTCAGATCACCCCCCCTTCCACCACTTCACAGTAACCCATACACTACAACCCTTCCAACACCCACCACATCCACAAGCAAACTACTGGCCTATTCGAAGATAAAGAATCATATTTACTGTGTTTGTTTTTCTTAACCATTTATTAGGGTCCTATCTTATTTTTTAATGTGATGACAAAACTTTTGAGTGCTGTGCCCCTAACGTCATTTCCCCCATAAGCCCTGCAGTTTTTACTGTGTGATTTTGCACAGGGTGGCAATCTTTGGGAACACATATGTCACATCATAGCAGAACTGACCAAGTTCTCTTTCCATTGCTTGGTATCAAAGTCATTCTTTTTTGCTTGATTTAAGAAAGAATGCATTCAGAGCCACATTTTAGACCTGGCCCGAAAGATAAAACCATCTAACTAATGATACGTTTCAAGATGCCATATGTACCAAACAGCAACGGCTCAATGGGGAATAAAGATGGAAATGCTTGTTATCAAACTTCACTAGCTAAATCCTTCCAAGAGGAACTTACCACTAACGTCAAATCCCACTGCAAAGCACCTGGACACTGGTGTCCCTGCCCCAAACTGGGAAGTACAGGTGAGGAGACAGCAGAGTGACTTCCACAGCAAAAGCTCCTGAGGCTTCTGGAAGCTGAACGAAGATTCTCCAACAGCTGGATCGTGGACAGCACCATGGGCGTATGCTCCGAAGCACCAAGTGCCCTGCTTTCTCTACCCAATGCTTTCCTCTGTTCTCAATGGTTCTCTAGGCTATTTATTCACCCCCATTTCACTCACCACCTACATACAACAACTCACTCTCAAATCTTCATCTCTACTCACAAGTCTGTCTTTAGAGTTTCAGGCTCACTTTCAAGTGAATTATATCCTCTCTGTTTAAAAGAGCAAAGCTGTGTTTTATAATAGCAATGGTCCCACACAGGCAATTCCATCAAACCCAGACCACTGAAGGAATCCCTAACTCTTCAGGCCAAGCCATTGGCCACAGACAAATCTTCCTTCATCACCACCTAAGGGTAATCTCCTGTCCCTGCTGTCACCTGCAGGAGGGTTAGAAGCAGGGTACAAACAGTCTTTAGACTCTGCCACCACTTGCTGTCCCACCACTCCCAGCCCACCTAGAAGCTCCCTGGTGGTCCCTCAGGATCACCCAACAGGACAGCACCTCCACCTCTGGCTGGCTGCACCTGAGGACCACCTGCAGCTTTGGAGTCCGGATGCAGGGACAAAGCCCATCTTTACACCAGCACAGGGGCCCCTGAAAGCTGGGTTCAACGGTGCTTTATTTTTGTACACTGTATTAGGAAAACCTGATAAAACGGCCACGTAAAATGCTGAGCCTCTTCATCATATGAATGTAACATGGCTGAACTGGATATAGGAAACGCTGTTATTAAGAATGAGCCTGTCCAAATCTGCTGCACCAACACATCATCCCCAAGCTTGGCCTTGAGTGCAGACGGCTGTCCCCGCCTTGTGTTCCAGTCTCAGTGTGGCACCTGATTCTCAGGACACATTTGATAAACGAATAAACTGAGATTCAAGCTTGCACCGATCTGATCTCACGCATCTGCTTCCTCAAGAGTGTCATCACCATCCCCCTCCCTGGCTCACCGCCACCCCAGGAGTCAGGTGATACAGAGGGGACGGCCACAGCAAGACCCAGGGTCACTGTCTGGACTGTAACACCAGATCACAAGGTCATGGCCCCTGGTGGACTCGCCTGCAGTGGCTTCACATGGTACCCACCTGCCAGCCCTGTGCTCTCACTTTGCCCACCTCTCACGACAACTCTGCCTGCCCTGGCTGCCGGCTGGGCTGCTGCACACTACCGCTGGCCAACCTCACAAACCTCTTACTCAAGTATCTTGCCTGCAAACCAAGAAATAAAACAATTAAATCTAGACTTAGGTGGATAATCAGGGTTGTCCCTAGCTCGGGTCTCCTTTGTGTCTCTGATATTCTCTATGACAGTGACTCAGGCATTCTGCTCCAGGTCCCAGGCATGCACTGGGGCTGTGCTGAGCCCAGCAAGCGGGCCTGAAACTCGGTACTGCGTGGCTCCTGGCATGGGGTTCACACTTAGATAAACATCCCGCAAACTCATCCTTTAAAGATCAGGCAAAGCAAAACCTCAGAACAGAGGCCAAATGAAAGCCACCTCAGTACATGAGGCATACAAATAATTCCTGGAGACTGCTAGATAACTCGGGAATGCTAGAAATATACTGAAGGCAGCTGAATGGAAAGTTGTGAAATGAAGATGTTAAAAACCTGAGAGCACTTAGGCTTAGGGAGTACTTTGAAAATCAACAGAAAGAACACAAGCTGTTGTTTCTTCAAGTAAATCGTTTGGTTTAATGGCTAACTTTTCAGAGATAGCCAGTCTAAAAATACTAAGTGCAAGAAGCAATGAGGAAACTTTAAAAAGAAAAGTACTATTTTGAGACAAAAACAAGTGCCAATGAATGTGACTATATAACTTTCAATCAATTTTAGAGATTTAATTAATTATAATTTCCTAAAACCTAAGACCGGCCTGATTAAAATGCAGTGAACCAAGAGTAATGCTGGACCTGGATGTCAAGTGCACCGTGCTGTCCTCTGCAGCGAGGCCTCACCCTGACTGCACAATGGAATCACTGTGGAGCTTTTCAGAGTGCTGCTGAGGGCTCCCCAGGTGACACATAGGCCCCTTGCCCACGTGATGCTGAAGTTCCCAGAGACTGAGGACCACTGTTCCAGAGTCGATGTGTTTGGTGTCTGTCACTGATGTAGCATATCTGAGGTCTGAAACAGGATATCCAGGGTAACCCAAAAGAAAAAGTTCAGCTCAGAACACGGCGACCACAGTAGCAGTAACATTTCCTCCAAATCAGAGGAAGGATCATTAAGGTCCAAATAATTAAAACAAATGAGTCACAGAATGAAAGAAAAGGGGAGACAGACTGCCCAGGACCTGGGAAGCCAGCAGGGAGTTCTGAAGTGCCAGTTGACATCATCAAGATCATATCACTTTCCTCATTAAAAACTGCACCCAAGGAAACATGGTTTCACAGTGAAATACCCTCCAGTGTGGAAACAGTTTAATGGTGGCTCTTCCACCACTTGTATTTGTCATTTTTCACAATTAACATCATTGAGAGCAAGTGTCTTCCCTCAGAGTGGACACCAATACTGACAACTCCTTCCACCTCCTTAATCTTCACAAACTCAAGAGGAGGAGTCTCAGGATCACCACTACGGGTTTCCCAGAGCAAGGTGATCACATGAGGTTAGAGACACAGACACCAAGGCAAAAGGCTGGCAACCAACACCCATTGGTCCACCGCCACCTGCCGGGCAGCACCAGGTGTCCACTAAATCCCCACTACACAAAAAGAAAACTCAAGGTCCCCAGCACACCCCTGGGTGAGGGGTCGCCACACTCAGCTCACATTCAGGCCCATGAGGCTGCATGTGGAGTACACATAAAGCAAATGCATTTCACAGGGCCTGGTTTTCCAAAGCCTTGCAGTTTCAAATGTTAACCTTGCAAGAGACAGGAAAATTTCCCCCAGGCTATAGTCTCTGTTGTAAGATAAAGAATTGTAACACAGCAAGGTTGCTGGCTCAAAAACAGACAGGTTACTGATTGATATGTAAAAATACTGCGAAATTGCTGTAAGAGAATATTTGCTAAGATCAAGCTTTTGTTGGTGGATCTACTTAACTTCTTGAAAATTGCATTATGGAATGTCATGTTTGATATGTAAAGCTGGCTCAAAAACAGACAGGTTACTGATTGATATGTAAAAATACTGCGAAATTGCTGTAAGAGAATATTTGCTAAGATCAAGCTTTTGTTGGTGGATCTACTTAACTTCTTGAAAATTGCATTATGGAATGTCATGTTGCTTGTCTTACTGAATGTTACCAGCTTCTATTGTTAAACTTCTTAAACTATACTTAGCAAAAACCTCACCCATGTTCTCTTCCTGAAACTTCCTGGTCTGGAGAATAAATGTGGGAACAGAACCCCAATTCATGGTTAATTTCCCAAATGGAAGGAATGCCTCTCTCTTGAGGGTTCTGGAAGATTGACCCCTTTTGGGGGCTTCTCACTGCTCAGAAGAGATGGGCTTTGAGCAATCTTTGGTGGCTACGTCACCCAGGGGAAAAGGGCTGACAAATCCATGAGAGGCAAAGCAACAGCTGCACATTCTTCATCATGCTGAGCATGCACTCCACCATGCTCAGCTGCCTGCCGAGGCAGCAAAGACATGTACACGTGAGAAATAAACTAGCACGAAGGAGGGAAAAATGAGCCATTAATGACAAGAAAGGTCTTCTAGAAAGTTAGGAACATTCCCAGGTAATTGTTAAGATTTCATGAAGTTGGAATTTTAACTGGCTCCCAAGTGATTTGCATACAGTAGGTGATCAATAAGTCATCTGCTGAATGTAGTTGGTAAAAACAAACAAAAAAAAAGATGGCACATCAGGATACTATGCCATTTGCAAAGAAATGAAGGTGGCCACCTATAACATATATTGAGAGGACTCGGATGAAGGTTTACCACGAAAAGCCAGGATGGAAAAGAATAGGCTGCAATCAGCATTTTAAGGGTTAAATACCATGTTAAAAAGAATATGGATTCAATGCTGGAGGCAATGGAGAGGAATTAAGGGGATCAAAAGCTCACCTACCTACCACTAATAACTAAAAACTGAGCCCGAGAAGAGAGGGATGTGGAAGATCTTCCAGGGCCCAGAAAATGTGTTCTGAGGCAGTTTAAAAAAAAAAAAAAAAAAAAATCAAAGGCTGATGTAATGTCCAACACACGTCACTGCTTATTACATTTTAAGGGCTCTCAACTAGAATCCTCTTGTTACTTCTGGCATCAACCTGGGGAAAGGGAGAAGGGACTGGTTTTCACAAACAGGGAGAAAGCCACTGTGGGGTCACCATGCTATGAGTCTGGATACCCGGGGTCACCATGCTATGAGTCTGGAATACCCGGGGTCACCATGCTATGAGTCTGGATACCTGGGCAGAGAATAGCTGGAGCTCAGTCCTGCATAGGGAAAGTCTGGGAAGAGACACACCAACCAGGTAACATGTAAATGCTTCTGCCCAGTGCTTAAATCCCACCCATCTCTAAGTCCTATATTTCCATCTATCCACCCCACAGCTGTAATTGATGTCATCCACTATGTAGGCCTACCAACAGGACGGAGGGCCAGCATGTTTCAGAGGAATGGCTCAGGGACGAATGCTAATGCAATTATTAAAACCATACCCACACACCCACAACTTAAAACCTTACAAACTTGATTGATAAACTGGCTTTGACACTTCACTTTAACCTCTTCTGCTTCTACCCTTGTGCTGCTGGGAGCTGTTGGGGGCATTAGCTGTGCCGGGAAGGTTCTTATCCTACAGTGCCATCCACTGCTCCCAGGGCTGCCTGAGACCAGCAGCAGTGCCCAGTCTCATTGGGGAGGGCTGTGGACTTAGGATAACTACAGCCCAGTGGAGCCATTACACACACACACACACACACACACACACACACACACACTCCTTTTTTGGGGGGCAAAAGTTCTAAATAAAATATTAGCAAAAAGAATCTAGAGCACATTTTTTTCATTGTGGTACAATATACATAACATAAAATTTGCCATTTTCAAGCGCACAGTTCAGTGGCATTAAGTCCATTCACGCTGTTGAACCATCACCACCCACCTGCAGGACTTTTTCATCTTCCCAAACTGAAACTCTGCATCCATTAAATGCCTTCCCCTAGCCCCTGGTTACCACCACTCTCTTTTATGTGTTTGAATTTGACTACTCCAAGTACTTCATATAAGTAGATTATACAGTATTGCTTTTGTGACTGGCTCATTTTACTTAGCATAACATCAAGGTTCATCCATGTTGTAGCATGTGGAAGAATTTCCTTCCTTTTTAAGGATGAATAACATCCCATTTTGTGTCTATACCACATTTTGTTTATCCATTCATCCATCAGTGGACACTTAGACTGCTTCCACCTTTTGGCTATTGTAAATAATGCTAACACTGGTGTGTAAGTATCTCTTTGAGACCCTGTTTTCAATTCTTTAGGTATATACCTAAAAGCAGAACTGCTGGATCAAATGGCAATTTTACATTAAATTTTTAAGGTTTTGTTTATTTATTTATTTATTTATTGAATCATAATTGATTATACATATTTTGGGGATTCAATTCTGACATATTGATCAAATCAATATTACTAGTATGTATATTGTTACAAATTGTACTCGTTCTTTATGCCCCTTGTCCAATCTCTCCCCATCCCCCCCTCTCTCCCCACTCCCACCACTGCTAACCGTAGATTTCTTCTCTCCCCTGAAAGAGTAATGGTTACTCTGCTGATTTGTTGCTTAGATGATCTGTCCAATGCTGAGAGGTGTGTTCAGGTCCCCTAATATTATCACAGAGCAGATGCTTTTTCTGTCACTCTGGAATGGGCTTTGTGGAAAGAGACAGCCTCTTCTTTGGTCTCTGCTGGTGACTCTCCTTGTGTCAGTGTACTCCAGTGGCTGGTGGGCCATCTGTGTGGTGGCTGTGATGTCTAGCCACTTTCGTGGCAGCCATGGTTACTGTGGTGGCTGTGGTGGGCCACCCACACGGAGGTGATATTTTTGGCATGCTCCTTGGTGCTGGTGGTATGCCTGGGCCGAAACTAATTTTTTGTCCTTTGCTTACTTCTACAACTGGGGAACTTCCTGTCAGGACCAGTACTTGATCTGTGTGGTTGAGCTTAATTGCTGCTTTGTTGCTGTTTCCCTAGGGAAGGCTTTTTGTGCAGCTCAGGGTTCAATGGTTGACCTTATAGGTACTTCCAGCTCTCCAGAGACCAGGTACACCTGGCTTGTGTAGAAACTCTGATCTCGGCCTGAGTTTTTTTCATCAAACTGCACCCCATGCAATTCTGCATTCCCAACCAGTCTCCTCTCAGTGGTCCTGTGCTGACTGGGGGGTGGATCGGCTGTCCTTGTGTCCCAGTGTTCTCCCAGTGGGCACGTCTCCCCACCGCCCATGCTGCAAACACTTCCCATGGGATGGGCCCTGCGCCAGTCCCTTGTGATGACTCACTGGCCTCTGAATGGCTCCCTTTTTTCAGCTGTTCTGGCTCCTCGCTCCTGCGTGGGTCCATGGGAACCCTATCAGTGGTCTTGCTGTCCTGGGGGCCACCAAGGCCCTCTTCTCTCCTGCTGCCTCCAAGCAACGCCATCTGAAGGGCACAGCTGTGGCTTCTGCCAGCTCCTGCTCCATGCGCTCGGCAGTTTCAGCCTGGAAGCAGCTGTGGCCCGGAATGCTCCAAGCAGCTTTTTCTCTCTCTCATTGTAGTTTCTCACACCTTCATGAACTCCGTAGGTCTCTCCTCCTCTTCCCCTGAGCTCTAGCAAACCCAGTTTTGGCTGTTGTTACATTTTTACAGTTGTAAATTGGTTGATTTGTGGGAAAGAGTGACACTGGGGACCATCTATTCTGCCATCTTGACTGGAACCTTAAAGTTATATTTAATATTTTTCTTTTTTGGCAGCTGGTCAGTCCAGGGATCTGAACCTTGGTATTATAAGGCTGCGCTCTAATCAGTTGAGCTAACCGGTCAGAAACCCTATATTTAATATTTTTCTAAATTATCTAGAATGTGTTTAATTTGTAATTATAATCAATTCTTGGAAAATATTCAAATTGTGAACTGTGATTACTTCTATTTCCTCATTACATTTTTTTTAGATTTCCTGGGATGGGGGAAAACGGTATACAAGGAAGTAAAATTCTTTAAATGTTGGAGAGAGGTTACTATAATCAAAAATACATTGCATAAAAAGCTATAGCTAATTTCGAGGCTATATTAGTCTAGATACAAAACCCTTGTAAAATGTTATCTGTTTCTCTTGGTATGGTCAGCAACTGCTGTCTCCCAGCCGGTCCTGCAGTGTTAATGTACATGTACCCCCGTGCACTTCCCCAGGGTAGGATCAAGCTGGGGCCCCCAGTTCTGAGCATGAGCCTTGCTCTTAAAGACAGAGTTTGCTGAAAGACTATCTGACATGAGAAGAATCAAAAGAACTTGAACATTTCTGTTCTTCCAGAACAAAACATTCCTATTAGCAACATCACTATAAACTATATAAAACTCTACCAACAGGTCAGAGTACGACTAGGGACGATCAGGCATCCTTGCCCATGTTTTAGGGTTTTGCAGTATAAAGGTCGGGACTCTACAGATTATTATGTATAGAAGAACCCTCTGTCAGTTTTAATCTTCATTTTGAGTTATGCTGAGCTCCTCAGAGAGCATTAATCCCTAAAGGGATTTGGATTCCTAAATCTAGAAAAGCAACAGTCTTTAGTAGCCCAAAGGAAATCTAAATGCCCATTCTGCTCAGTTCTTCAAACATATACAAGAATAAAGCAGTTACAAAGCTACTGGCTATAACCAACGTTTTAGAATCAACTACACAGTTAAGAATACCAAGGAAATCAAAATCCTTAGACGTGAACTGCATTATTTGAAGAAGTTAATGGAAAATTTTATTCAAGTGTGATCAATCTTTAATTACAGATGCAAATTAAAGCTATTTAGTTTTACTTTTGACAAACTAAAATAGAAAACGAAAAATTATGAAGTAAATATAAATCCTAGCATTCTAACTAAGCATAAGTTCCTAAGGTAAATTCAACAAGGACAGGTGATACTTTAAATTTAGTTTATTTCCTCATTAACAGCTTTGAAAATAAGTCAAATATTAAAGAGATAAAACAATCTGTATGTTATAATGTCACTTTAAGTACCAAAAAAGGAACAGAAAATCATAAGACCCACCATTCCCTTTAGTCCAGAGGATAAGGAAGTATTAGCAAGAAAAATATGAGAATGATAACAATAGCTATCAACTTGGTGGAATTCTCCAGCTGTGAGATCTTATTACTGATTACATCTACAAAAATTTTATTTCCTGAAAAATGATTCTATTTTATTTGATGTAGGATCAAATTCTCAACCCTTTTTTCACATTGTTTATCTTGACTTTTAGAACCAACCAGCTTTTGCAACTACTGCTTTACTAAGATAACAATCAATTATAATCTAATTTTCCTATTTCATTAACAGTACATGGCCATTAATTTCAAAGCTAGATATTAAAGGAAGGCACTATCTTGGTTAGATCCATGTAGAGTAGTTACAACCAAACTTCAACTCCAAAGAAAATTAACCCCAATCTACATTCATTGCATCTCTTATATTCTAGGCTAAAATGTTCAAGTACTACTTTTCCACCCCTAGTGTTAAGACAGTTCACAGAAGGCAAAACTTCAAACGCCTCCTTTGGAAGTATATTATCACCTAGAGTTCAAGTTGTTTGCTGATATTCACAGTGAAATCTAATTCAGCCTTCTACCTGCAATGTCAGTGGCAATAGGCTAAGAATGAAAACTTGTCATCAATATTTTTAATCTTTTCCAGGTGCTACCATTTCCATCAATTTCTTGAGTATTCAAACAACAAAGTATGCCACAAGGCAATACCATTAACTCCTTCCTCTGCTTCCCCACCTCATCTCTAAATGAGAAACTGTTTAAACTAGAATAACACTTGTATTAATTTTAACTGTGTTCTTAAATGCTACCATAACAACTCTCCAGATAATTAGTTTTGTATCAGCATGGACCCTGAAAGGCAGAAAAGACCATTAACGCTACAAAAACAAAGATTGTTGAAAGCCCAACAATTAACCCCCAACAAGACGATATCAGCACATGAAAAAAGTCAGTTTTCTATTAGATCCTAACAGCAGGCCACACACTTAGCTCTGGGGCTTCTAGAGGCAAGGGCAAGGCTGGAAACCCCATTTATATAAATAAAAACAAACCTAGAACATCTAAGACCCTAGAGAAATTCCTCCCTGAGGTTCTTTAAAAGAAAACAAACAAGAAGCCAATACACAGAGACATCAGCCACCCACAATCAGAAGGAAGGAAAAATAACCATGAAAGCAAAGGACCCTATATGACATGGCAGGTTACAAACTCAACAGGATCCCCGAGGTTCATCAAAGCAACTATTTCCCTAGCATTTTCCCCCATACACAGACCTATTTTTTCCCTTCCTCAACAAAATCTTACTTAGAGCCTCAAAAACAAAACTGATAAAAATAGAGGCACCCTGGGGGTGGCAGTGAGATGTGGGTACACAGGGGCCACACCTCCCCTCAGAGGGTTTGCCCAGCAAATGGAGGGACGAAACTTTGAAGCACTGTAAGAAAATGAAAATACATGTCTTTATTGTAGAAAGAAACAGGCAGTGAGGAATGGAGAGGTGCCTCTGCCCTCACAGAGCCCAGCTCTTTGGCCAGAATGGACTACCCAGATGAAGGGGAATGGTCAGCATCAAGAACGGGGGGAGGGCAGGCCTGCCAGACGGATCTGGTCACCCTTGTAGGCACTCTTCTGTTGGCCTTTTAATTAGCTTTCAGACCACGTGCACAGGTCTTCATTTAACCCACACTGAACTTTTCAAGAAATGTTCTCATTATTTGTGATATTCACTCAGTCTCTACTTTAGTTCTTTTCAATCAAGATTCCTTTACCTCATGACTACTTAAAGAATATTTGCTCGAAGGAACATAGATTTTTATACAAAGAATACCTTCAAAGTTTAAAAAATCTGGTTTGAAGTACCATCTCCTAAAAGAAGGTGGAAGTATGCAGTTTATATCAAGAAGATGGTCACTCCAGACATGTCTGCAGCTTTTCTCAATAGGACTTAAAATTAAATCCTGCACACTGAAGGCATGAGGCAATCAAGTTATAATTATTCTATTAAAAGAAGGCACAAGTTTATTGAACTTCCAAAACGACAAGCCCCCTAACATCATGGCCATGCAAAGGACAGACACTCTCTAGCGAGCAACAGTAAAATGTATTTTTGGAGGATGGTTCAAGAGCTTGAATCAAAAATGTCAAATAAAACAAAACCACAAACCTTTGGGAAATCCAAATTTAGCAACGAATCCTAAAGAAACAATCATGAATTTCCATTAGGATTTGACCAAAAGGACTTTCTTAACTGTGTCTTAACAGCAGGGTGTTTCCCGTAAACCAAAAGAGACCGTGTAATTATGCCGAATGACACAGAGAGCCTTATGTGACCCATGAGGAGCCCAGCACGGTGCACAGAACTGTGAGGTGTGTTTTCACATGCAATCTGCAGGCACAGCGAATACAGGCCAGAACTTGGGCCAGGCTCCTGCACCTGGAGCTGGCTCTGTCGGGCCTCCCACCCATTCTCACCTACTCATCATTTGAGGGTCCTCCCACGTAAGAGGTCAATCTCCTCGTAACCCTCTTTCCACACACCGTGGACACTGTGGTATAGCTACCAGGCTCTTATTGCTGTGCTAAAATTCTTTGCTTGAGCGTGAATGAACAATCTAAAAGGAGTTTTGTAGGCCGCAGGCAGGTGGAGCAGAGGCCAACCTTGCTGCTTTCAAGATTCTGTATATGGCTTTGGCTTTCAGCAGTTTGATTATGATGTGTCTTGGTGGGGTTCTCTTTGACATTATTTTGCTTGGAGTTCCTTGAGCTTCTTGGATATGTAAATTGTTTATCAAATTTTGTAAGTTTTGGGCCATTATTTCTTTAAATATTCTTTCTGCTTCTTTCTCTTCTTTTCTTCCAGGATTCCCATAATTTGTATGTTGGTGTACTTGACGGCATCCCTTAGGTCTCTGAGGTTCTGTTCATTTTTCTTCATTCCTTTTTCTCTCCGTTTGTCATAATTGCAATTGGCCCATCTTCAGATTTTCTGATTCATTCTTTTCCCAGTCCAAAACTGCTGTATAGACTCTCTGGTGAATACAATGAATTTTTTTTTTTTTTTTTTTTGGATCACTGTACAAACAATAACCAAAAGAGAGCTGGAAAGGCTTTACTAGTATCTGACAAAATATAAGACAAAAGTTGTTACTAGAGTATAAAGAGAATTTTTTTTTAAATAAGAAAAGGTCAATATTTCAAGAAGACAACAATTATAAGCATATGTGCAAGTAACAAGAGCCCTGAAATGAAGCAAAATCAGACAGAATTGAAAGGAGTAACTGAATATCCCTTATGAATACAGGTCCAAGAACTCTCAAGAAAATACCAGTAAGTTGAATCCAGCAGCATATAAAAATAATTATATACCAGGACCCAATGGATTTGTCTCAGGAATGCAAGGCTAGCTCAACATACAAAAATAAATGTAATAAACCCCATGAACAGATGCTAAGCCACAAAATCATCTTAATAGTTGCAGAAAAAGCACCTGATAACATCCGAAACCCTTTCATGATAAAAGCACTCAAACACTTGGAAAAAAAGGGAAATTTGTCTACTTAATAAAGGGCATCAATGAAAAACCCACAGCTGAGATCACCCTTAATGGTGACGACTGAAAGTGTTCCCCCCTAAGATCACGAACAAGATAAGTATGTCTACTCTTGCAGCTTCTATTAAACATTGTACTAAGAAAGCAAGAAAATGAAATAAAAAGATTAGAGAAGTACAACTATCTATGTGCAGATAGATATAATCTTGAATGTAGAAAATCCTAAGGAATCCACATATACATAAACCCACATTAAAACTAACAAATGAGTTCAGCAAGACTGTATGAGATCAATATACAGAAATCAACTGGATTTCTGGCAGACTGTCACAGTCCTTGAACCAGAGCTAGCTCTTTTGTATCTTTTCCATTGCTATATTAAACCAGATTAGCTTGCTAGTGAGGAAAAGACATACGGAACTGATCTGAGTCACCCCAGCTGTTCCAGCAGAGGTCATTCAATATCAGACAGTCAGACAAACCCAGAACCATGAGGAAGCCCAGCCAAGATGGGAGCGGCCTATCCTACAACCCTGGATGGATGAACAGTGAGTGGTATACGGCACTGAAGATCTGGGATTGTTTGTTACGGAGCATTATTATGTCAGTAGATAACTGATATGCTTGAAACACAACATTTAAAAACTGTACAGCAAATGTGATCCCTAATCGTGAAATCCTGAAAGGTTTTCTTCAGAGATTAGAACACAGCAATAAACATAATATGAAAACAAAATTTAAACAATACCATTAAAAATAACATTGAAAAATACCATGAAGTCAATTTCATGAAGACATGGAAGTTCACTACCCAGAAAGTTATAACACACGTCCGTTAATTATAAAGGTGGCAATTGTCTCTAAGTGATCAGAACAAATGCAGTCCCTGTCATTTGTTCCCTCAGGGAGTGGAAATTGACAAGCTGACTCAACATCATATATGGACATGTAAAGGCCAAGAAAACTAAGACACTTAGAAAAATAAGTAGGAAGACTATCTCTAGAAGATCTATCAAGACGTAGAGATATCACAATTAAGACATTGTGTAATTAACATAACAAGAGCTAACAGAAAGAAGAGAATCCAGAACAGACTGACCCATGTCTACATAGTCCCTTGGTTTGTTTCAAAGATGATAGTGCCACAGTAGTTAAAGTAGTATAAAATGTGAGTCACCCTCATACATCACACGCACATCACACACACCACACACATCATGCCTGCACACATGCCCCAAGGTGGCTACAACTCCGAACGTGAAAACCTAAGAGAATTGCTTCATGGTTTGGAGATTAGAAAATCATTTTTTAAAACAGCATGAAAAGCACAAGAAAGGGAAGACTGACAAATTGCAGTACTTTAAAATGAAGAATTAAGAACTCCTGTTCATCAAAAAACCATTAGAGTTAAAAGGAAAAAAACCAAACAAAGACTGGGAAAAAGATATGTGCAACACCCCCAACAAAGAGATTGTATCAGGGACTGTGTACAGAATAAGTAGGGCTTCTGTTCATAATATAGAGAAGTTTTACAAATCAGAAAGGATGAGGCATATAACTCAAAAGAAAACAGGGCACTATACTTGAATATGCAATTCAGAAAGGGAATATCCAAATGCCAATTAAAACAGTAATGAGAGAACATCACACACCCATCAGAATGGCTAAAATTAAAGAGACCCACAATGCAAGTTTTACCAAGTATGCAGAACCAAGGGAATTCTCACACACAGCTGGGGGCAGCAGAAATGGCTTAGCAGCATGTACCAAAGTTGACCATCTGCACACTCTACAACCTTAGGCGTGTGCACTTAAGAAAAGCATGCTCATGCATGCCGAATGATGGATGAAGATGTCCACGGCAGCACTGGTTGTAATAGCCAAACACCAACAGCAACCCACAGTCCAATGACATTAGATTGGATGAATGAATTGTGGACCATTCATACAACGGAATGCCATACAGCAATAAAGAGAAATGAACCAAGCCACAGGAAACAACATGGATTCCACAAATATAATGCTGAACAAAAGAAACCAAGCACAAAACTATTGTACAGTTTCACTTAAATTTGGAAACAGGCAAAATGAATCCACGGTGTTGGATGGGGATGCTTTGGGGACAGGGCAGGGGAGTGGGGAGGAGGCTTGTGATTACTAGTAATGTCCGATGGATTGATCGAGGTGGTGACTGCGTGGGTGGCCCCTTTGTGGTACCCACTGAGCTGTGCACTTTTCTTTATGTGTGCTTAAACATTAATAAACTAAGTTTAAAACAAAATGGGGGCCGGCCCCGTGGCGCACTCAGGAGAGTGAGGTGCTTGGGTGTGCAGCGGCGCTCCCACCACGGGTTTGGATCCTATGTAGGAATGGCCGGTGCGCTCACTGGCTGAGCGCGGTGTGGGCGACACCAAGCCAAGAGTTGCGATCCCCTTACCGGTCACACACACAAGAAAAAAAAAAAAAAGGGATGAGAAAAAAGCCTATGGAGCCATTTTTACTTTAATATCATAAAACGTTTAAGCCATCAAACACCAAAACATAGGGCCAGCCCATGGCTCACTTGGGAGAGCGTGGTGCTGACAACACCAAGTCAAGGGTTAAGATCCCCTTACTGGTCATCTTTTTAAAAACAAACAAATGAACAAACAAAAAACACCCAAACATCCTGCTCGTGTAGATGAAAAGACTGACTGCCTTGAAAATTAGGGAAGGGGGCGCTGTGGGATATTTTCAAGATTGTTAAAGGGGAGTGCCCTCATTGTTTGATTTCAAATTACATTTCCAAAGGTCAAAGGGTGGGGGAGGAGCCAGGGAAGAACTAGGGACCTCGGGTGGCCCCAGGGCTCCAGGGCCCAAACGGGGCTGCCTCCTGTTTTGTAAATAGTTACTGGAACACAGCCACACTCCTCTGTACATGTTGTCTACGGCTGCCTTCATGCTACAACCATAGAGCTTGGTAGTTGCAACAGAACAGCCTGGCCTAAAAGCATAAAATACTTACTATGTGCTTTTTACAGAAAAAGTGTGCCAACTCCTAGACCACATGGTCCTCTAATGTCCAGTGTTATCTCCCTAGTAAGGAGCTGTACAGAGAGAATCCCCTAGAAGACTGGCAGGAGATAACAGTTTAGTTACTGGGAATATTTTAAACCCAAGGACTATTTTTTTTAAAAATCTAAATTTGTTTGATAGTTATGCAACAAGACTTTCTAGTCTCTGTTAAAAGCAAAAAATGTGCTGATCGCATAGGACCACCAAAGCTAACAACTTACAGAATGAATGATAGCTTCTTTTAAAAAAGTGATTGCAGGACTAGGGAAAAGTGTTGATACTTTCTCAAAGCAGAAAATAAAGTATTTACATATTTAAGGACGTCTGTGACTGACCTATTTTCTCAATCAAGGCAAGCGAAAACAGGTACTAATTACGTTATTGAGGGACGAACCCTCCCAATTTGCAGGTAACTCAGCAGTAACCACTTTGACACCATGCTGTCTGTACTTCACACACACGCCTGTCTCGGGGGCAGGTATAAGACCCTTGTTACAAACAACTCCAGTCGTCTTCACAGTCCCCAACAATGAAGTTACCCTTCTCACACATTCCACTGCTATTTCTCTCCCTTTTTAAAATTAAAACCCAGGCTCCCCTGAGTTATAACCTCCTTTATTCTATTTGAAATTTCAAAATGAATATCTAGATTAAAAGCAAATGACAACAATGGTACTTTTAGGAGAAAAAACTTACCTTGATCTTGACAACCAGTAATTCTGACTCTGAGCGTGGCATCAGTGTGAGTGATGAGTCTGCTTGTTTTCCCCAATAAGTTTGTGGGAAAAACAAAACCCCTGGCTCAAAGGACAGCATGACATCGGTAATTTTCAAAGCCAACTGAGTTTGCTGCTATTCCGCACCCTACCCCAGACTCTGACATTTGTTGGGAGTGGAGTACTCTCAGCACATGAAGACTAACCTCATACTCTCCAAGGCCTATGTACCTTCTGCTTATGTCTCATTTTCTCCCACATTACCTCAGTCTTCAGAGCCCTCACACCCTACACATCCCCTCCAATGATCTTTTAATGTACAGGACCTGTTCAAAACACTTTGAAAGAGATAAGCCTCCTTTCTGTATACACAGAGATATATGTTATGACAAATCAAATTACTAATTGCTATCTCTTCATATTAACAGGCACGTCATCTTTGAAGATGTAAATCCATTGCCTGAAAAAAACCTAAGTGTCTATCGGTCTTAAAAGAGGCTCTCCTACACTGATTAGAAACTGATTCTTAATGAAGACTATTAAAAAATTTGGCACCCTTCAAAATAATTCATTGAGTGGCTCTAAAGCCCAACAGAGCTCAGTCCTTGGACAATAAGTTTACAAGATCAACAATCTTGAGACACATTTATATTTACATCATTGTTAGGTTTGGAAAGCTGATTTAAAATTTAAATTTTTATGTACAATATTTTTATATTAAAAACATGCAATCTAACCAGTATTTCTAATACCCTGCCGACTTTAAGCCCAGGAGCAAGCCAAGTAGCCACCAGGCAGCATATGTCCTTTGGATTCCAAGGCCCTCTCCCCCTGTACATTTAGTCTCCAAATGCAAGCCATGCCAAATTGTTGGAAAGAATTATATTATTTCTACTTAAAGTTTCCAAAAACCCACCAATACAGAACTCAAACGGCATACTTAAAGAGACCAACTTTTCCTTCATAAAACAAGCAGTGCAAAATGCTATGAAGTTGCAGCACAGGAGGGTCTATTTTGTTTTAGATGGTGGAGAAGGGTTGTGGGTGGAGATCACGGAAGGCTTCTCCCAGGAAGTGCTATCTGGGCTGAGGCCAGGAGGATAAGGAGTTAACCAGATTAAGAAAAAAAAAAAAGGAATACTTGTGAAAAACCGTGAGGAAGGAGAGAAATCGGCCAGTCCCAGAAAGCGGAGGAAGCCTAGTACACTGGAAGCAGAGTAAGCTGCGAGGGCCAGCCCTAAAGAGTTCTACAGTCCACAGTCAGGAGTGTGAATTTTATCTCAAGTATATCTGAAAGTCAACAAAGAACCTTAAGCAAGACAGCAATATATGACTTACATCTATAAAAGATCCTTCTGGAGGCTAAAAGAAAAATGGATTGAAAAAGGCAATAAGAAAGATGTCAACTCCTTGGACTAGGTGGTGGCAATGGCTGTAGGTGGTGGGCTGAAGTGGGCTTGGTGGTGGACTGGCGCGTTGCGGTGTTAATGAAAGAGGCACAGCCCACCCACGTGGATCCAAAAAGCTGCTGGTTGGATTTATAGTGGGTCAGAATGTCAAAGCACTGCATGGTCACCTTGGTCAGAATTAAAGTTTTGTTTCTGATGGTTGAAGGGGAGAATGGGGGAAAGACGGTGGTAAGCTCACAGGTAAGCTGTTATCATGTAAGTAGTAAAAGCAGTAGAAGGTTTTATGCTCACAAAAACAAACCCTGGAACCTTGAAGAGCCAAGGAAGGAGCAAGCTGGCCTATGACTCCACAGCGTGTCACCCACACGGACTACAACGTGAAGAGAAGCCCCCAAGGTTGTGTAACGCTGCCCTCTGGCAAAGGACACTGTCAAAAGCTGCCTGAGGGGATTGACCATGTATTTTCACTAAGTAGCTAGCTTAATCTGCAGAGCTCAAAGGCTAAGCAAACTAGACTGAAATCAAGTATCTCCTAAAGCAGGTTACTAAAACATCTAGGTTTAGTCCACATAAGTGTTTCTCAAACTAGGGCCCAAGGACATACCACCTATCACGCGTCTATGAGGTTAACATCACTTTAATCCCAGGCTCTCAGCCTAATGATCACCTACAAGCACTGGATGGCCTGTCCCAGCTCAGGCCCCTTTCCCATCAGCTGCACCAGGTGCTGCCAAAGGTCATCTACAGCTGTGATTCTCAACCAGCTCCCATGACAATCACATTAACGAGGGGCCACATCCACCTCTGGGGAGGCTCGGATATTTACAACTTTCAGCTGAGCCTGAACCACAGAAACTTGTAATGCAGGGTTTCTCCAACTGGGGTGCAAGTATTTTCGTGAGGGTGATCCACCCACCCCGCATGTGGGAGAAACAGCCTGTGAGCCTCAACAGCAGGGAGGCAGGGAACACAGCTCAAAACATGAACTAATTCACCTTCACAAGGACATTTTGGCTTAAGATTAGAATTAGATGCTAAAAAGAAAAGGCTCAAGAGAGAGCATCTAAAAGGACACATCAATTATAGATGAGGACTCAAGCTACCCAAAAACCAAGATAGAAAGCTGACCTCAGCATAACAGACTCAAAATATAAAGCAAAGTCCTGAAAGCCACGACTTGCTAAGTTTCATAAGTACAATACAAAAAAAATCACACAGTAATTTTAAAATCCAGTGTTGAGACCTGTTCTGAGCACCCAAGACTACTTAAAAACTGTACACGAGCCAAATTCCGACAGTCAGCTTTTCTTTTGAATTGAATCAAGGAAACGCACATGAAAACTGCAGGGTGTGTTCTGTGTTTCCCAACCATCTCCCTGCTTTCTGTAGCAGGACCCCTCTGTGACCTATCCCCACAAGTAATCCAGCTCTCAGTGTGCACCCGCCTCACTTACCCAAGCGTGGAGTAGCCTCAGTTTCCAACGTGGACTTGTTAAATAGTAACATGTGCAACTCTAAAGACTGTGGTAAAGTGCCACCCGAGGCTGCCACAGCATCACGCAGCCCCACGCAATCAAGAGAACCCAGTGTGTAACTGCCTACTAAGTGCACAGTAGAAAACCCCCTGTGAAAACTGGAAAATGTACACTTTGCAGTCCTTCTAAATGGTGAATTTTTTTAGATAGTGATTAATATAACAACAGAAAAAGTTGGTTATTGAGAACACATGACCACTTATTGAGAACACATGACCAGGAAATAGCATGTGGAATACCTTGTAAGTAGAAAATTTTCTCCCCAAATAAAACCAAACCAAAACAAACCTCAGATTGAGACTGTTTTCATACTGCTCCTCTGTGGTTTGTTCTTATAAAGCTGTGGCAATTTGGGGAACTGTTAAGAAACAGCCTGCTGTAATTTTACAACCTTTGTCCCATCAAGTAAGCTTCATCTGAAAAACTAAGGCAGAGAAGTCCAATTTACAACAGGAAGAGGGAGAATCTGTTTTCCACTCTTCCTTAAAGTCCGTAAATTATTGGTTCAAATCACAGGAATGGGAAACACCGTGTCCCCAGCTCCACTCTGTGTAAGATGCCACACACTCCAGGTCTGGACGGGTCTGTGTGGCCCTGTCCTCTTCCTACATCCTTTGCCTTGTGCCGTCACAGGCAGCCACAGGGCTGGCCCAGCCGCAGAGCATAATCAGCAGCACGGCGACTGAACAGCGCAACCCTCTGCACCGCGTTGACGGTGTTCGTGTTACGTTTTCAGAGTATACTATAAACCAGATGTCATTTAACCTTTAGAGGTAGTAATGCCAAGTATAGGAAATAGCTACCAAGCTTTGCTGAAGTGGCATCCAAAGAAGAAAACGCTACAATTATAATGCTAACGCAAAATACAAATGTAAAACTACATCAGCAAGATGAAAAATAATCGCACCTAGTTTAAGAGCTTCGGGTGATAATGTGTGTTACGTTCAATAAAAGGCACATCACCCACACATGGGAGAGCAGTTTCCCTCACCTAATAAAATGAAAAACCCGCCTCCATTACCAATATAGATGAAATTGTCAGCTCTCCTCTTCACAGACCATGTCACCTTACCACTGGATTTTAATATTTTACTAGGACCAAGTTATTTTCTCTCAAGTCTCCTATCACTGTAGAGACACAAGGAATTCCCACAGTGATTACAGTTCACAGTAGACATGGTCCTGTGAAAACAGAGGCAAAAAACACTTGAACCATGAGGTGCCCTACACTCAGCACTGGGGACCGAGGGGCTTCTAGAAACGAAACTAACCCAGACGGTGGCAGCGGCTTCATTGGCACAATTCTCAAAAATAATTTTATGACTGATTTCCCTTTTATTACTTTAAAATCCAGCACTTCATCTTTCCCACACATTGCTTCTACACTTACCCCACTCCCCCCACAGCATTAAACATGCCACTTCAAAGAAAGTACTGAGATACAGCCCTCCTTGTTGACAGAATACGTTTCCCAACACCAACTGGGCAGTCTGGGGGCAGTTTAGGCTTGTCTCATGGGAGAAGAGGCAGCACCCACCAGCACATCACAGCCGAATGCTCAGACTGACCCCAATATGCAGGACGACCAGCGATCACAGTCCTTTAGATCTATGAGGACTGCTGAGCCGGTTTAGTATTCTTACCCGGTTTGGAGGAGGTTGGAAGACATACTAATTTTATCATATTTTATATTTATCCTAACCATCTAAACCCAGGTTTGGTTAGACTGTGACACACAATCATTCTGATAACCATGCTCCTGGGTTTGTGATTTGCTTACCCACCTCTGATTTCTGAAGTTCAGATCATGTTGGGAGAGGGGTCACCTTCCTAATGCTGTCACCGAGAATGGGGGGTTCACAGGTGCAGCTGATGACATGGGGACTGAAGAGTCCTGCTAGTGATTAAACATCTGCACTTTAGTGCACGGGGTTGTGATGATTACTCCCCAGCACAGGGGTGGTGTGGGAGAGACTGCGCAATGGCACCTGCATGGCTCATGCAGTCCTGAGCACAATGTATAGGTGTGCCACAAGGCATACACTTGTTCCATGTCCACTCCCGGGACACACTCCTCCAACTGGCCACACAGACATAAACAACAACTCACACTACAGACAGAAATCAGAGACGGCTATGACTGAGGCAACCGGGCAAAAAGGATTTTATATTTTAAGGTATGTTTGAGAACATAGTATGTTGCCATTAATAAAAACTTTCTAAGTACTAACAATAAGCCTGATTATGATGTGTCATCTTCCCACACGGGGCAGGGGAGGTGGCCTGAATGGAAGAATTAGTAACAAACCCATGCGCTTTGAAGAGCAAATACATAGTTCAGAAAACAACCTGGAGTAACACAAACTTTGGAGGCAAGGTTTAAAATGTTTTCATAGTATTTCCCATTTTAAATGCCTCAGCAGGTCCTATTTATAGTCCTAGACTGCAGCAATTACATTAGATCCTTATCACCAGGAGAGATGGGTGTTTACTATATTAGGGTAATGACTTTTTAAAATAGAGACAGTTTATCTCATTTGATGTCACCCCTTTAGCAACAGTAGGTCTTCTACAAGGATCCGTTTATTAGAATCTCTTCCCTTACGGAAAGCTGCCTAAAACTGCAGAGTTTATGTTCCAACACCATGGAGTGGCCTGGCCTTTGCTGGCTACAAGCTGGTATGGCTCTGCCACTAGGATGCCATTCAAATGGACCCTATAAACAGAAACAAGGGCTCTTTCTTAACACCCATCCTACCAGGCTGTGAGCTCCCAGGAGGCAGGGGCTGTGTTACTGAATCCGGAATTCTGCGCACCCAGCACAAAGCCTGGCCTGTGGTCAATGCTCGACAAGTGTATGATGAAGAGGCATGGAGCGTCCAGAAACTCCCCCGTGCACAGCAGACGGACTGGCTGTGTACTGCACGGAGCACACTAAACCAGAAACTAGACGCAAGGCTTAAAAAGTGCTTTAAAACCAGAGGAACAACTGTTTCAGAACCCAGAAGCTACGAAAGATAGCTAATTGATCAGGGGCCAACCACTGTGTCGAAGCCAAGTCACAGGAAGCCAGCTCGGCCCACTCCAGTGACAGGGTCAAGGCCCTCACAGGTGGGCGGCGCGAGGTGAGCAGAGGCCCCGGGGGCCAGGGCCTCCTGGTGAGAGAGCCAGTGCACTTCCTCCCCTGAGCACCCGACACCAACACCGACACCGACACGGGCCGCTGCGCGCTGCTTACAGTTAGACAGGCCTGTTCTCCTGTAACTTCATATGCTGAAGTTCAAAGAATCCATTCGCTAGATGTTGCCCAGACAAAACGATACAGTATGAATTTTCAATAAAACGGTAATCATGAAAAGACATGTTAGGATGAACCATCAAAGAAGAACGTGCTTCCATACACTCTGGACATTCAGTGGCCACCGCCCACAAGGCAGGTCCTTGCTCTCAAGGAGCTCCCTGATATGCTGGGACACGGCTGTGAAAAGGAATCCAGTGGCTTCACTTGAAGGACACGTGCAAGTGGACAGTAGGGACACATGCCAGGAGCACAGACTGCAGACCCTGTCTGATCTGGAAGTTCCTAAGTGCTTAGGGCAGCAGGGGTGGGGGTGGCCCTCTGTTGGTGACTCCTCGACTACCCAGTGCACCAAACAAATGTCCTCTGCATATGGGTGCCACAGCAAGCTGTGTCTTAGGGACTGTGACACTCACGGGGTGGTGGCACGAGAGCTCACAAGGGGACTGGGAAGAAAGGGCCAGAGAGGCAAAGGTGAACAAAGAGGGAACAGTGTGGGAGACATGCACTTATAAGCAAAGACAGAACAAGTGCTGGGTGAGGATGTGGAGAAACTGTGGGAAACAGGACGGAGGTTCCTCAAAAAATTAAAAACAGAATTACCATATGATCCAGCAATCCCACTTCCGGGTACTAATCCAAAAGAATTGAAAGCAGGAACTGGAACCGATAGTTGCACACTCATGTTCAGAGCTGTGTTATTCACAATAGCCAAAAAGGTGGAAGTGTCCAAAGACAGACGAACGGACAGACAAGACGTGGAGCGTCCATACAATGGGATATGTCCAGCCTTAGAGGGAAAGGAAATTCCAACACCTGCTGTGACATGGATGAGCCTCAAGGACATCATGCTGAGCGAAGAAAACCAGCACAAGAGGACAAATACTGCATGATCCCAGTTCCAGGAGGTACCTACAGTAGCCAAACTCAGACACAAAGTAGAATGGGGGCCGCCAGAGGCTGGGGGAGGGGACATTAGTATTTAATGAGGATGGAACGTCAGCTTTGTAAGATGAAAAAGTTCTAGAGATCTGCACCCAGCAACGTGAACACTACTGAACTGTACACAGTATTTAAAAATGCTGAAGATGGTAAATTTAATGTTATGTGTTACTACAATTAAAAAATTAAAACAAAAAACCCCACAGATGTGGCCAACCAACTCCATGAGGCTGGGCGTGAGGGTCCCAAAGGCGACCGAGTGCCAGGCACTGAGTGTCTGCCCAGGGTCGTAGCAGAAGCCAGACCGAGTGGCCAGCAGGGAGGGAAAAGGGCTGCCGACTGGACTAAATTCTCCAGAATTGTGGCCTAAAAGAAAAGCAAGAATTGGGGGAGACAAGTTTTTTAAAAAGCAGAACCTTGAAGAAAAGGGGCTGACGGAATCGCAGGAGCTCCAAAGGCTGGCTACCTGGGGCAGGCGGGGTAGGGACCTGTACCTTAAACCTGTTTTTTTCCCCCTGTGAAATAACAGTTTATGAGTCATCTTTGGAGAGAGGGACAGAGCCACGAAAGGGGCTTTGGGCAGGACCGGACCTGAATTCCAGTTCTGGGATTAGGGAGTGTGGGCTCAGACAAGCTCCTTCCATCTTTCCGGCTGGGGTTCGCCAGTAGTAAATGGGCATTTGTCACCATGCTGGTTGTGATGACCAGTGACAGGGGTGTCATGGCACAGTCCAGGCCCTCCACAAGCAGTGGCTGTTACTGGGGGAGGGACCAGGTCGTTGTAGCATCCCTTGGAGGCCAACCCTCTGATGTCACAGCTGGAAGGGGGGTGGGAATGAGTGACAGAGGGGACAGAGCCTGGACACAGCTGTGAGCACCACAGGCGTGCCCCTTGTTGGGAGGCAGATGGGAAGGGGGCGGGAGCCAGATCAACGGGGAAAAACTAAGGAAGAGGCTGCAGGGCCGCACGGGAGGCCGCAGGTGAGGAGGAACCAGACGCTGAGGTTATTTCCTTCTCAAACGACCTAGAGCCTGAGACACTGGGACGCCTCTGCTGGTCTGCAGCACCTTCTGGAGAGACCGTGAGCTCCCGAGGTGAATGAATCTGAGGAGGGGACTTCCTCAAGTCGCTTCCTGGATGTTTCCACGCAGAGCAACACCATTCACTGTTCTGCGCCATCAGCCTATGGTGTTTTCTTCAGTTTTTCCAGCTCAAAGAACCATTCATCATCCTTCCAGGTTTGCAGGCAAGCTCCAAACTTGCCCTGCCTTTTACTGCCTTGGTCATTTCTCCCAGCTACCCATCTTCTTTTCATTCAATCATTCATTCATTCATTCATTCATCTTTGGCGGCTGGCCTATATGCGGATTGATAGTAGAAGTGATAAAAATATAACTCATTCACATACACAGTGTTAACTAAGCACCTGTTATGTAAAAATTGGACTACACAATGCAGATCCTAGAGATGATTAAAATGTTTGCCCCACGCTCTTCTATTCCGGATCTTTCTTTGGATTTTTTCCATCAGATTTTATTTTTCAGAGACTCCTCTGGAGAATGAGCTCTCATCCATCCAGTCCAGGTGTCCCAGCCCCTTTAGTTACGCCTTCTCCACCCAAAGCGCACACATTTGGAGAAAGTGACTCCCTGGTATCTTCCTTCAAGGGTTCCTGATAACTCTCTTTCTAAACAGCCCGTCTTCATTTGCAATGAATGTGACCCACTTGTAAAAGGTGACATGTTAAATCAGGAAGGGGATAAATGCAGTACCCGCCCCCCCTCACAGGACTACAAAAGGAGGAAGAACACCCAACACAGATTCAAAAACAGAAAGTGGAAGGAGGCGCGCAGAGCTCAGTCCCCGGCGAGCCGCATCCAGGTCACAGCTATTATGGGAGGATTGTGTGCTCTGAGTGAACCAGCCAAAAGCTGAAACGCGGCATTAACTCAAAGCATTTTTATTCCAATGGTTAACAGTTAACACTCATGATACTCTCCAACTTAGGAAAGTTAGTATCATATTCTTAATGTCGGAGGTAATTTTAATTGTCAAGACTGTTGACACCTATCGTTCAGGCCTACCCAGCACCTGTTTCTACTTCTACTGTGACTAGCCCCGGGTTTCCCTTGGGGAACCACCCCATCCCCGCCTTCCTGGTCAGATGAAGTCGATCAGACCCCTTGGAATTTCTGGGGAAGAGAAGACCCTTTTCTGTCTGATCTGCTGAGAGGTGAGGATGCCAGCTTCTGGTGGGAAGAGTCTGCTGAACGAAGCAACCGGAGTCCAGGGGTCGGGGTGGTGAGCGGCTTGGAAACTTTTCAGGCCAGGGAGACAGCTGTTCCTGGAGCGTGGTTACATGAGCCCATAGATGCCCTTTTCTTTTGCTTGTTTAAGCCAATGTTGAGTTCAGTTTCACTAATTTGGGACAGAAAAAAGTCTTGACCAGTAAGTACCTATCTGTAGTGTAAATTATGCTTGTCACCAGTGTGACAGAGTAGAAAGAACTAAACTGAAGTCAGGAGTAGGTTCCATTTCCCCACCAATTCTGCTGAGCGACTTCTGTCAAATCACTTCCTCTTTCATGACTAGTCTCGTCTATAAAACAAGGATTGTCTGCAGAGAAAGAGAAACGCTGGAGCAACTTAGAACAGAACAGCATGCACAGACGTGAGGCTGGGTAGCCTGTACACGGGGCAGACACAGCTGCTCTCACCACGCAGAAACGGACGCCACGAGGAATATTTCTAGAAGACTTACACCTTGCTGCAGATGGCAGCAATAAAAATGGGAATGCAGAAGACAAGTGGGATTTGTCACAGGTGCTTAGCTCCCACTAGCACACATAGCAGTAAGAGCAAATATTAAATAAAAAAGGAATTTAACCTGAAAATGTGGTTTTTTTTCTTCTGTCCTCGTACCAGTTAGCTATAAAGTTCAAAGGGAGCAGGAACTATACTTGGACATATTCCTTTTTTGACATCTGACCTAAGACATGCAAATATACTTTGGTACATTCAAAACTGATCAGGAACCATAAAATCGGTGCAAATTAATTTGAGATTTCCCAGTCCCATCAGGCAGGGACTAGCTAGTTCTACCCATTCTCACCCCTGCCATGGAAGTGTCAGTCTATGAGTGGGTCAGGAGGTCTGTGGGACCATCTACAGTTCAAATATGCAGAGGAAAGCAGTGTAGTCCCTGGGCAAGGACATGCACATTCATGAATGCACATTCATGATATCGTCACATTTTGAAAAAGTTAAACCACCCACAAGAAAAATAGACAAGGGATATATAAAGGAAATTAACAGAAAAATAAACACAGTCAACCTGTGAAAACAGCTTTCCTGTTGTAAAATTAAAACAATGAGACATCATTTTCTACCTTGTCATCTGGCAGATACTGAAAAGTTGACTAAAATGTTGGTTACAAATAGGTAAACAGCACTCACCATCTTTACAGCTTTCTTAAAGAGCAATTTGGCGACATCTATCAAAATCTTAAATTAATTACAGCACTTGCATTTTGCTATTGTTTAAAATAGCAAGTCACCAACTAACACTCAAGTGGTTCAAGAAAAACGTATGTGCACATATATGTATGTGTGTAGAGACACACACACACGGGGGGGAGAGAGAGTGTGAGGCGCCATGCACACAACTGGTGACACTGGGGAAAGAGTGCAAGAGTGACTCTTATACTGGCCCTGCAACTTTTCCATAAGTTCGAAATCATATTTATATAAAGTTTAAAACTTTGAATGAAATGACATAAAAGTCTTAAAATAGAAAGTTCCTCAAGACACGATGTTAAATGAAAAAGCCAAATGCCAGAACAATTTGTGTAGTGTGGCCTCATATAAAAGAGTTACACAATGTCGAAAAACACAATGTCAATGTTCTCTCTGGGGAATTCAGTATTGAGAGAAGTAACAGTGAACTTTCACAGTCTGCTCAAAGTACTTCTAAATTACTTCTGTAAACATGGCACTTATGTATTACTTTTGTTTAAAACAGGGTATGTGTTAACATTTCTACAGTTGTAGAAATCAGTTACAGTTGTAACATCAATAAAATATATTTATTCACAGGGGGAGAAACTCTCAATGTCTATAGCTGTGGTTCCCACCTAATGCATGCACCCAGACTATGGGCCCTGGTGGGATGTGGGCGTGTAGGGACAAGGGACACTGTTACTTCTCCCAATGCCTGAGGCCATGACTAGCATCTTAAGGACAGGACCAGGGATGCTAAACCAGAGCACTGTCCAGGCCCAAATGCTAAGGTGCCTCCTGCTGAGAAACAATGATACAGAAGCACTGATGTTATGTGCACATGATATTTTCATACAGTAATACAAGACCCACAAGTCTTTAAGAATGAAGTAGAGCAATTTGTGTGAATATGAAAAAATATCCGAGAAGTACAATAAAATGAAAAAAAAAATCCAAAAAATAAAACCAAAGCACAAGGTGTAGAATCATACATGTATGACCCCATGGATATATTTAAAAGATGTGAATGTTTATACAATGTCTGAAAGAAAAAAACTTAATAGCGGTTATCTCTGGAGAATGGAAAGAGGATGTGGAAGTTCTTTTTTGGAGTGGGCAACAAAACAATGAGATGTTTTAATTACTTTACAATGTCTAATACTTATTAAAACAAATTACAAAAACCTAAAGAAAATCTTTTTTATTTACTTTTGGTGGCTGGCCAGTGCAGGGATCCTAACCCTTGCCCTTGGAGTCTAAAGACAATTTTAAATCAAGATGTGCTAAAACTAAAGAACCTCAAGATAGAATGGGAACTAAACATATACAACCATAAGAGTCTAAAATACACTGTAAACAGAAGAATTTAGTAGTATATTTTTATGTATTTCCCACCTTGTTCTATAAAACCAAACTTACAATAAAACATAATACAGGACAATACACTTTGGCGAGCATCAGAGTCACCTGGAGGGTTGTTAGACACAGACTCCTGGGCCCCAACCCAAGATTCCAATTCAGAAGATGGAGGTAGGTCCTGGGAATCTGCATTTCTGACAAGTTCCCAGATGCCACTGGCTTGGGCACCATCCTTAGAGAACCATGGAGATAGGAAAAAACACAGAAGTTTAAATGAAAAGAGAAAACTAAGCAGTCACGCCACATCCTGAGCCAGCTTCTACATGGGGAGTAGGGCTATGAAGTTGGCTCACTGGTAAACACGGCCAGAGTCCTAATCATCCGTGAAATGTCATAAAGCATCCAAGTACATGAGGAGGGGAAGCGCTCCCAGGGAAGCCTGGCTGCCCTACCAGAGCAAGGCGGGCAGGAGTCAGGCATGGCCCTCCGGAGAGCCCACACCCAACTCCTCCCATGGGGACATGTGCTCGTCAAGAGCTGGCTAGGTTTATCCCCTAAACTTTTGATGATGGGTATCAGAACATGCCACCTAAAAATATGCCACCTTGGCCTAAGAACTGAGAAGCAGCCTACGTAGGAAGAACTCTCCGCTTGAGCCATTTCTGCCTAAAGGCAGGACACAAATTTCCATCTGTAAACGTGTCCAAGAGGAAAACAACCCTCACCACCAGAGGGGTGGAACCAATAGGAGTCTGCACAAACAAATCTTATGGAAATTTCAATTAGTTTCCCCATACATTTACCTACCCACAACTTACCACTCCTAGAAGCCCCCACCCCGCCCTTTCCTTTGTCTAGCTGCTTCTCCACAATTTAAAACCTTTGTCAAAAGAGCATAAAAGCTTTTAAACCTAAGCAATTCTTTGATGGTCTCCTCTTTCCTGTGAACCCAACACACAAAATTTAAAAATTAATTAAATGTAGGGCCGGCCCGGTGGCGCACTGCGCTAGTGCGCCACTTGGGAAGCGCGGAGGCGCTCCCGCCGAGGGTTCGGATCCCACGTACAGACCGGTTCCCGCTCACTGGCTGAGTGAGGCGCGGGGGCAACACCAAGGGTTGCGATCCCGTTGCCGGTCCCGGTCCAGTGCGGGGACGACACTGAGGGTTGCGATCCATTGCCGGACATGGAAAAAAGACAAAAAAAAAAAAAGTTTCACTTCTCCACAATTTAAAACCTTTGTCAAAAGAGCATAAAAGCTTTTAAACCTAAGCAATTCTTTGATGGTCTCCTCTTTCCTGTGAACCCAACACACAAAATTTAAAAATTAATTAAATGTAGGGCCGGCCCGGTGGCGCACTGCGCTAGTGCGCCACTTGGGAAGCGCGGAGGCGCTCCCGCCGAGGGTTCGGATCCCACGTACAGACCGGTTCCCGCTCACTGGCTGAGTGAGGCGCGGGGGCAACACCAAGGGTTGCGATCCCGTTGCCGGTCCCGGTCCGGTACGGGGGCGACACTGAGGGTTGCGTTCCGTTGCCGGACACGGAAAAAGACAAAAAAAAAAAAAAATTAATTAAATGTATTTTGTCAGTTTAGTCTGCAGGCCATAGCCACAAATATAACAGGGCAGAGGAAATGTTTTCTTCCTCTCCTACCCTTCTCAGGCTAGTTGAACTTGCTGTTATATTTAATTCATTTTTACATAAAATGGGAAATATGATCACAAAAGAGGAGCTGATGTTTCACTGTCAAACCAGGTGCGTGAAAGTGAGGAAGATGAAGGTGGTCCAGGACCGCACACGGAGACAGATTTATAAGTGCCTAAGTTCCTGCTCCACTTTAAAGAAATCCAAACTGGAGACAGTGAATGACATATTAAGGATGTGCTCTGCACGAAAGGGCTCCACAACTGGCAGATCCACACTCCAGGAAAAGTCCCCGCTCTTCAGACAAGGGGAAAATGCCCCTCCCTGCAAAGGGCCTTGGCTCTGCATCAGCAGTTGGCACCTAACTGTACATCTGTAAGCTCTAAAATAAAAGGATTATGATTTGTATGTTTTTACAGATTCCTGGGGGTAACCAACTTCTTACACTAACAACTCCTGCTGGAAGAGAATATTGTCTCTCCGGGGCTGTGTCTGGAACTCTGCACTAGAACTCTTCAGAACACCCAGGTTTGAGAGTCACTGAACTGAGCACTAGGAACACAACTGCCCCAGGCGGTCATATTGTTCTGCCTGAGGGTACCTATCAAATGCTTAGAAAGGGGTGGGGGAGGCTGTACATCTGTGAGCCTCAAAGGTCCACTCCCCTTTGGTTAGATTCTTAGCTTCTGCACCTTCTCTGTGTGAGCAGGCTTCACCTTGTGAGCAGTAAGTACATGACACATGTGGAAGCATCTAGTGTGAGACCAGTTATACAGGAGGTGCCAACAAGTGTTGGTTTCAATTAGGACCCTTTTTGACCAAATCCACACACAACTGCTTGTTTTGGCTTCAAACCTCCCAGCCTTTCAAGTGGACATTTCCTGTTGTGTCCCTCTGGGCACTGGTCTCCTGACCTCTTCACCTTCCCCGAGGTTGAGTTCTAATTTCAGCATCTAAATAATATGTTGATTTGGCACTTAAGCATCCCTGATAATCACAGAGAGAAAAGGGAGCTGGATCATCTGTTCCATATTCTTACTGAGAGGAAATCACACTCCAGCTCCTCAGAAGCAGCTAGGTTTTTCTGGACACTTCCGGAGCTTCCTTTGGTTGAAATGCTTGTGGGAGAGGAAGGTGTGCGAAGGTATTTCCTACTCAAGTCTGTTGTCTTTGGCTTGAAATCCAGAAGCCAACCCTCCATGGTAACACGGATAGGTTTATACCTACTTTTTTTAAAGTTTGCTGATAGCATTTTCTTAAATTTCATACTCGTGGAGTATGATCCATTATACATTTCAATTCATGGAAGAACAAAGTCATGATGATCCAGTTTTTAAAGGCAATTGCTTCTTTTGTAGAACGAATTCATTAGGTAATTTAAAAAACAAGAAATCATCATTAATTTACTAATAAAGAAGACAGCTGCACCATCTAAATTTTAAAATGTCTTACATATCTGAGTGAAGCAATGTATTCATCTTTTAAACTCTTGTTTCCTACATAAAGTAGTTGGAAACCAAATACACATATGGCTATTCCATAAAAGTAATTGTGTGTGTGTTAAATTGCTCCAGAAACATTCACTCTTTGGGTTAACAGATATTCAAGTATCTGTTGTTTTCAGTGGCAAAAATATTCCTCAAACACACATGATTAATATTTTGAATGGGAGATGGTTCATTTCCTAATGACTCCACCAGTATCTGTTCCAATTAGTTTTAGGAAAACAAATCGGTTTTCTTATGCAGCTCTAAAATTAATCTGGAAAATAAAAACAAGCAACTGCTTTAAGAATTTATAAGTGTGGACCAAGAACCTAACAGAGATTCAGTAGGGCTTCTTTTTATTCAGGAGAGATGCTCCCTGAGGGGACACAGGAGTGGCTTTCTGGAATGTCTGTGTTCCAGCCCAGGTACCTTGTCACCTCCAACAGCACTTGTTACTCTCACTCTCCCTCCCATTTACTCTGAGCCAGCGATGGGGCCACAGAGGACTCGTCACAACCCTGTCTGCAGCGAGCACCCACTCTACTGGAATCACCCCCTCCACAAACACGTGCAGAGAACCCACTACGCGGCAGGACCATTCTGGACACAGTTAATTAAGACTTAGTCCCAGCACAACAAAACCCCTTCTAGTGGAGAAAACAAGAAAAGCACGTCCCTGCACAGGGAAGGGTGGGGAAGGGACCTAGGAATCCAGCCGAGGGTCTGCAGGTGGCCAGGCTGAGACGCGACTTGCTCTGCCACTACGTTTCTTTCAGGAGGGACACGCTAAGGGGGGTGTTGTGGGAGGAGGCTCCGCTCTCTTCCTTGCTAATCCACAAGCCTGGTTTAGATCAAGGCCATCAGGATGTCACTCAACACTGTTCTTAAGATGTCCCTGAGTGGCTTCTGTGTTTCCTCCAAGGAGTGATGAAATTCTCAGCAGTATACAGGACTCAGGGCTGTCTGTGACCAACAACCAGGCAGAAGCAAGCAAGAGGAATAAGGAGACCAGCGGCTTCTGGACAAAGACGGTCATGAGGGCCTTGGAAATACTGTGTCACTCCTAACTCCACAGGATGGGATGAAATCACGCCAGATCCTACGCCTGCATGGCCCTCATGGTTAACCACAGCCACCCTTACAGACGTTTTTAAAAAGGAACTCACCAAATCCCAATTTAAACAGACACCGTTACCCTCTTTATGTACGAAATATAAAGGATGAAGGATTTTGGTGGGTGTGTCACACGTGGTGGAAGCAGATGTGGGAGCTCAGGAGGGACGCAGTTCATGATGAGATAATGGACACACGTGAGGGAACGGGAGAAGGACCACGCTAGAAGTGGTGACCGATCAAAGCTGGACTTCCGGGGTCACAGCAAAGGACTAGGGTTCTTAACCCCGCTGGGGCAAAGTTTTGAAAATCATGGTCCTTGCCACCCCATCCAACAAAATGTACAGATGCACAGATTTTGTGGATAATGAAGGGGCCCACACGTCTCCTGAAGCCTTCTATAAAAAAATGCCCCAGGACTATGGCTTCCTTAGTCAGCAAACTTCTTGTGCAAGAGCCAGGCGGTTAATTTTTCTGGCTTTGTGGGCTACACGGCCTCTGTCACAATGACTCAACTCTGCCCCTGTAGCTGGAAAGCAGCCACAGATGGTGAGTGAGTGAATGTCACTGTCTTCCAATAAAGCTGTATGGATGGACACAGAAATCTCAATTGCTTACATTTTCACATGTTAGTAAAAATTCCTCTTTTATCTTTTTTTCAAACATTAGAAAATGTAAAAACCATTCTTAGCTTGTGGCCATACAATACCAGGCAGTAGCTGGTCTGGCCCCTGCCCCATCCCTGCTTGCCGGGCCCTAAGTCATCACACAGGTGTAGACGTTTGTCTGTCCAGGGGAGGTAGCAAGAAGTGACGGTAAGACACTGGACTGAGATATATGCTCTGATCCCCTCCCTGGCTTCAGGTCTCCCCACGAACACCACATTCTCTCCGGACTCGACTTCCCTATCTGTAAAAGACGGCATGCTATGAGATGATTCACAAAGTCCCTTCTACCTCCTGGGTTCTACAGTCCTTCACGTACAACTGAGAGAGGTACAACTGTACCTGTGAGCAGGGGAACGGTATGGGAAGTCAAGCCTGTAAACATGCTCACTCATTCCAGGTGAAGGCAAAACTGTGAAGCAGGGAGAGGCGCAGCACTTGGAACACGTGTGCATCTGGAAATCTCCAGCAAGTGACTGTTCCCTGACGAAAAGGAACCCCAGACTTCAGTTTACACTCCTCTTCCTTGCCATACAAGGGCCTAAGCCAAGATGAAAACTTGCTGACTGCTCCACAGAAAGAATAATGTCTTGGGTGAACACTTAAGAAAACAGCTCCCCAAACCAACACCATTTTATTTTATTCTCTGTTGTTCTACTGAGCTTGGGTTGAGAGACAATGACAAGACTGCAACACAGAGGGCAAGGAGAGAACAGGGCCCAGGAGGAGGCCCCGGAGTCAGACAGGGAATCAGAGCTCACTGCCCAGAGCCAACATGGAGAGATGAGGCCAGAGGGCAGCTGAGGGCTGCTCAGACCCAGCAGCACATCTGCCACCTATGGCAATGGGGGCACTGGGCTGGTCAGTGGGCAATACCCCCGTCTAAGAGTTACAGAAAATGGATGGGAGCTGGCAAGAGACAGAGAGACCTATTAGAAAACTGTGGCAGGTAAGAAATCACTGGGGCCTACAGTAAGGCAGAGCCAGTGGGCTTGGAAGAGAGAAATATGCAACAGAATTCTATAAAAACTGGTGGCTGGTGAGGTGTGGGCAGGTGAGGAGAAGGAAGCATCTATGTGGACTCCCAGGTGCACTGTCTTAGGAGATGGGCAGGTCACTGTGCAACCAGCGAAGCTGCGGAGTCCAGGGGCAGGGCAGGTATGAAGGTAAAAGAGAGCACCACCCATGTTGCACGGACCCTACTCTGAGAAAAGAAGCAATGGGATGCGAACAGCTGATCATCACGGAGAAACAGATCAGACCCACGCAGGCTCTACTGGGTTGATGGCACCCTCACTGAGAGACATTTCTGGTTATTCAGTGGGTGAGCAAAAGAAGGCTCAGGACTTCTAAGTCAGCAAGGGCCAGACTTGGAAAAAATTACCAACCAGAGCCTGCTGAGAGTGGGACACTGTTTAAAGCAAGTCAGCGTGGTGGCACAGTTGTGGACGACAGATTAAACAGACAGCTGGTGCTGGCTGAAAAGAGAAATGCCCACGTCTTCAAGTAAGAAGGGAGCAGCTGGCACCACTTCTCGAAGGCTCCCAAGGACACCTCTGAGGATTCCCCAGACCCACACTGGCACAAGGCCTGCTCTCTGGAGCAGGTCCTGCACCCCTATGGGACCACCACGAGCGTGCCTAATCATAGCCTAGACCACCTGCAGCGATGCCACCTCCTGGGCAGCTGGGTGGGACTCACCTTTGCCATTAACGGTGAGGCCCGTGGCCATGGCTGCAGTCACAGGGCCAGGCACCTGAGGCACTAGAGGGTGGATTCGGGGCCTGCTCCCCATCCTGGCTCGCTCAGCGCCGGGACCCAGCAGAGCTCCGACTGGCTTCTCTGCTGCCACTTCTGGTGCCACCGTGTCCTCCTGACCCTGCTCGAGAGGGTCCAGTTTCTCGGGGCTCTCGCTCTGAAAGCCATCCACTGCGGTCCTGCTCTTAATGGGGCTCTTAGGCACGAGGATCTTGATACCTGACTTCGCTAGGTCCATATTCTTCCGGCCTGAGAGAGATGGAGCTGTGTTTTTTCTGAACTTCTGGCTGGCAGCAAACAATTGGCTGTTTTTGGAGTCGTGGTCTTTGCCAATCACTAGTGATTTAGGAGAAGAGGTCTTAGAAAAGCTGCTGTTGGTGGACCTGGAAATTTGTTTCCTGGCATTGTTTGGAGAGGTCCGGTTTGTTCTGTTTAGTGTGCTTTCTTTCTGCTTTTCCGTGTGGCGCCTGTTAAAGTCATGGATGTACTCCTCACAGTTCACCAGGTGCTGCTCTGGTTCCCAAGTATCATCCTCGCTGTCATAGCCTTTCCACCGAACCAAGTACTCTGTCTTCCCTTTTTTGTTTTTCCTTTTGTCAACAATCCTTTCAACCTGTTTATAAAAGAAAAGAAAAAAGTTTTTTTAAAAAATCAAACTTGTTTGAAAAAAAGTACAAGAGTAATAAGGAAACATCAAGCATAATAAAAACCACAAGATAATGAAAATTATCTTCTCCTCCCCAAGCCCAATTATCTGAAGATAAAATATAAGAGAACACTTGGGATTTTAGCAATTTCCCTGAAATTAAGTCAAACAAAATGCTAGAATGTTGTGCTCAGAATATATAGATGTGCATTCAGTAGCTTATTCTGGGAAGACTCAAAGGGGCTCCTTTTTATTTCTGCACTGAACCTGACAACCTGAGTTGGCTTTCACACTCACGACTGGAGCAATCCTGGTCATCTGCAGCCTGGTGCCCTGTCATCCTGCGGTGACCAGCTGCAGACACGCAAGCAACAGAATGACTGTGGTGACGGCAACAAACTATGAGGGACTAACATGTGCCTGTGGTGTGGTGGAACTGGCTCGCTGAAGAAACATATGCCCTACAAGTGTTACTCAATTCAGGTCAGCAGAGAACATAATAGTTTATTTAGTGTAATAAAGTGGCCTGGAAGGTCATTTACCTTCAAATTTTGGTTTTAATTGATTATGCTAACATCTTTAAAGAAAAATGCTGTTTATCTTTGAAGCTGATGATCAATACATCCTGTGTCAAATTTATAAATTCATACACCCTCACCCTGTAAGCATGTTGTCGTTACTGTGAAAAATTCTACTGCCTTGACAAGTGTGAATGAAAGGGAGATCTGCAACTCACATGAACAAAAGAATATTTGACATAATCACCCCCATATATTATCAGGAAAATATCTAGAATCTGTTGCTGCCTCTGCGTTTAACGTAAACCCATCAGCCAGCCTCCCTGGTGACAGCATACAAATCCCTATCTTGTGGGCAGAGGCCTATGGCTGTATAGCAGCTCTTTAGTTAAAAACACAAAGGCCTAAGCCATCGATTATGAAGGACATCAGCACACTTCTGCATAGTTACAGGTTAGGTCAGACAACATAATGATGTGCCTAGTTCTGTAACATTCCAAAATAACAGGGACTAATTGAATTACGACTCTAGACAATCTTGGAGAATATACTCCATGCCATCATTTCCTCTACTCTCAAAAAACCCAAAAAATTCTCCAATATATCTACTGATATATAGAGAGTTAAAGTACTTCACTAACGAACAGCCTAAGATTAAATACACATTATTGCTTCTGTGATAAAGGCTAGAAAGGCCTTGTTTCACCATCAGGCAGATGTTATGCCTAACAGATCTCCAGAGTCAAAAACTAATGCCAGATCAGCACATGCAAGTCCACACAGACCATAATATAGCAAGGAGAGCTTTTAAAGTGATTTTCCTTCACTCGTGAATAGTTATGAATAAGGGTGTATTTCAACTTAAGTAAATGATGTATTTCTTGAAAATTCCACAAAAATCAATTTCATGGCAGAAATAGATTAACAGTTTTTTTTTTTTTTTTTGTCTTTTTGTCTTTTTCCGTGTCCGGCAACGGATCGCAACCCTCAGTGTTGCCCCCGTACCGGACCGGGGACCGGCAACGGGATTGCAACCCTCAGTGTCGCTCCCGCACCTCGCCCAGCCAGTGAGCGGGAACCGGTCTGCATGTGGGATCCAAACCCTCGGGCAGGAGCGCCGCCGCGCTTCCCAAGCGGCGCACTATCCAGTGCGCCACCGGGCCCGGCCCCTCGTTCACAGGTCTTTAT